>NW_015151717.1:107039-107341 GCF_000732505.1 Cyprinodon variegatus
GTATGTGTTAGTCTATAAATTAAGAGTTGACAGCTATAAAACCGTTTCCACAGATGGAGCTGGACTGGATCTCCATGAGCAGATGACCCTGCAGGCCATTTATGAAGCAGAAAAAAAAAAATTCAACACATGTACAGAGATTGCATGGGCGGGACTGCTGAAGACCATCTGTGTTTTGAACAGACAGCTGTTTTGGTTATAGTGGTTGCTAGAATACATCACTGCTGTTTGTTAAGATTCTTAACTTTGACCTTAAGGAGCCATATAGAGGAGCAGTGGAGCCAGTGTTATAGGTTTGTTTA
>NW_015151717.1:111007-119386 GCF_000732505.1 Cyprinodon variegatus
ATGTGGAAGATTCTGCCTTAAAGAAAATCTTTCCCTGAAGTGATTGGTCTAAATCGTTGAGTTTAATGGTTGATCTGAAATGGACTGAAAAACATATAATAAATAAGTCATGAATAGAATTATACCTTCAACAACAACTTCTAGCTGAAGTGTGCAGTAAATCAGGGAGGATGATTGATCCTTCAGTGGCTTAAATGTCAGCTTCAGAGATTCACTTTTCTAGTTTGTAAAACGCAGACTAAGCTGTTACTGTCTGCTGCGAGAAAATGAATGAGGAAGAAGCCAAAGTCCAGAAAAAATCTTTAAAAGAGCCATCAGGAAGTTTAAGGATCGCTGATCAAAACCAATTCAGAAGACATGGTGGTTCACTGGGAGCAATTTAAAGAGGATTCTTCTGAAAGGTGTAAAACATCAACTTTTTTATTGCTTTATATTGAATAACTAATCATGTGATGACTTCACAGCTTGTTCACATCATCTGACCGTCTGTTTTTACACTGATTAAAAAAAATGGAACAGGTTTTAATCAGGTTAAGTTAAAGCACGAGAATAATCTGGTCAGTTTAGCAGCAGATGCAGCATTTTAGGCTGTTTTTGTGTAAATGAAAAAACCAACAGGTGCACTAAATGGGCGATTAGGAGGTAGCAGGAGACCGCAGGCATTATATCCCTCATTTCCTTTCACTGCTTTTCTGTAATGTTGCATCAGAACAGTGTCAGTGTCAGTACTGGTAGCATTGGGAGATACCTGGACCTGAATGAGGTATTAAGACACTCCACCTAGAAAGAGGTGCCACTGCCAGAGGATTAGCTGTGCCTCCCACCACAGTCTCAAGAGCAGGAAAGAGATTCCAAGAGACAGAGAGCTTTTGTTGGTCCTTAACCCATCAGCAGAACCAATATCTCCTTTGTGCAATGAGGTATATGATAAAAGCACTCCCAGAGCCCAAATACATTGACCTCCAGCCAGGCACTGGCATTAATGTCTCTAGCCAAACTGTCAGAAACGGCCTTAATGAGGGTAGCCTGAGGCCCCGTTGTCCTCTGGTAGACCCTGTGCTTACTGCGACGCAGTGGAACACTGGAATTGGCAGGTTCGTCAGTAGTGACCTGTTCTTTCCACAGATGAGGGCAGGTTCACTCTGAGCTCATGTGAAACAGTCTGAAGAAATTGTTGCTCAGGAGAGACACATACATGGAGCTGCCAGGCACCCTGGATGCAAGTAGCTGTACTGCTCTTAGAACTATTATCATTACTGGTCCAGATGGTCTTCCTAATGCAGGATAATGCTGGACTTCATTTGGTTAGTAAAGCAGGCAAGTCCTGGAGATGGAGGATGGGGTATCATTAACTGGCCTTTATGCCGTCCCTAAATAAAGCTAAAAGAATATATATCTGGAACATCATGTTTAGGCCCATTTTATGACACTAAATCGGGCTTCAGGGGCGAAATGATGCTCTGGTGTCTGGAGAAGATTCCCCAGGACACCAGCAGTCGTCTCATGAAGGTCATGCCCTGATCTGATGGGTTTTAAAAGTATCCTTTTAGTTTTGCAGCATGCATTAATGTATATGTAGGATACAATAGGATAATTGTTGTTTTTCCACATTTGCAGCATATGCACTCAACTCTGCTCCTGTGTTGTAATATTATTGCATAGAAGTAATATTACAACATACATACATACATTTCCTTTACTTTTCGATTTTTCTTCTTTTTTTTTTTTTTTTTTACACATTTGAACATGTTTGTAATCTAAAACCAATATAATTCAGGTAACTTTGAAACCAAACAATGTTGATTCAAAATGTTCGATATAATTCTTGCAGTGCAGATGTTTTCATCTGGTAGGGGGCCCTTGTTGGCCTGGTAACACGTCAGGACTTTATAATGGTTGAGGAAACAGAGAACGGGGATGATTTAATCACGTTAACTAAGTCAATAAAGGCCTTTTGTAGTCTGTCATAGGGTAACAATGCAGTGTCTCTGATGGCTGCTTTACACGATGAGAGAGAGGCTTTCACAGACTCTCTGATGGAGAGAGAGCAAAAGCGCGAGTCAGACCGATTCTGGAGAAGTTGAGAGACGACGGAGGACAAGAAAAGAAGGGAGGGAGGGAAGAAAAGGAGGGTGGGACTGGAGCTGGAGTCTGGTAGGAGCCTGCCTCTGTGCTGTGGCA
Source organism: Cyprinodon variegatus (assembly GCF_000732505.1). Taxonomy (NCBI): domain Eukaryota; kingdom Metazoa; phylum Chordata; class Actinopteri; order Cyprinodontiformes; family Cyprinodontidae; genus Cyprinodon; species Cyprinodon variegatus. Next base: position 113,189 of record NW_015151717.1, read on the forward strand.
GCCAGAGGTGAGGCTTAGCAGACAGCTTCAGCCCTCCTCAAGAGTGTTCCTCCTGGATTTTTACATTTTGATCAATAAACCGGCTCTGGATATTTATAGGAAAATGTATGAACGACACAAGCGGAGGTACAGCCTCTGTGCCAAAGGAGAGCGACCGGTAGACGTGGTTCTGATTAAGGTAGGCTACTTCTCCGCACTTTCAAACAAAGTTGTTTGCTGTTATAATATGGCCAGTGCCACAGTAATAACAGTCATTTGAGCAGATGCCTTAAACACAGCAATAAAGCTCTGCAGAGAGATAAAACATAATGGCAAAAGTAATAAAAGCAAGGTAGGAATTTGAAAGCGGGACCCAATTCATAAAAGGGATCCATAAAAAAGGAGGTCAGTGATTTGTTACCTGCATCTTTAAGGTAAACCAAGGCAATTTAATGGAGATAAAGGAAGTAAATTAAAAACTTAAGTTCTTAAACAGGTTGGTATCACAGGCCAAGTGACCCTGAAAGGTCTTCCAAAAAAAAAGTTTCTATCTTAAAGAAAGACTAACCAGACGTCTCCTATATTGCTTCTTTGTGCGTTGACAAACCCCTGGGTATCTACTATGGGTACTTGTAGGGGTTTAGTTGTGTTGCACGCTGGAGCATGATTGCACGGTTGTTGATAGTGGCACCTACAGACACACAGTGCTCATTATTTGGGGTGGAGCCTGGTTTTTGCATGGAAGCTCTTGTATACGGGTATGCTTTATGGGACATCATGGCAGATGCTTACTCTCTGTCTATCTCTGTGGAGTAGCTGTGCATAAAACTTAATGAAGCGGAGACTGTAAAAGGTCTTCCAAGGGTTATTTGGTCACGACAGTGGGTAGCTGCTTAACAAACTCTGCATCTTAAACAGAATATAAACTTCCCTGGAAATGGCTCTCACTGTAATTATATCCCCTCAAAGGGCCAGGCACTAACCTGTAATGATTTTTTGTCAAATCAGTTGAAATGAGAGCTAAGTGGAGTCTTTGTGAAAGGGTTCTGTTTGGCTCTCAAAAGGGGAATGCTATTTAAAACCATAATGGCCCTTTTTTTGTGCAGCACATAGACTGAAGTCTTTATAGCATTTCTTAAAGGTGGAGTTTTATTTGGCTCTAAACGTCCTTGATTCTTGATATAGATGTAAATTAGTTCAACATTAATCACACTCTGTTCATTTTCGCTGTGTTGAACCGTCTCCAAGCCAGGTTTTGACTTTTTAGGAGCATATTGGATCTTTGATGGCAAACAAACTCATGGTTTGCTTTCCTCAGCCTTGGAAAACAAATCTGTTTTTAGTTGACAATGTTGGTCCCAACTGAAATCTAAATGAGCATACTTTGCTTGAATTAAACATAGTCTGTTGAAGGGTGTCACACCCTTCACTTCCAGCTCTACAGTAAAGTAACATAGAGTCGGATCTATAGGCTCTGGGTGACATATTGGTTATAGGAACTTTACAGAGACAATTCATACATATATTTGAACAATGCTTATTGCTGTTTCAGGTATACAGGGGATTTTTAAATTATTATGGTTTCAAGTCTACCTAATCTTTCTGTTAGAATTTTCACACTTATTAAAGCTTTTGATGCAAAGAGCTAGAAAGTTGTGTTTGCAATTGTCTGGCTTTATTGATGATGGACTGCAGCTGCCCTCTGACAGTCAGCTGGCTGAAAAAGAGCTCTGTACATTTCCCGTCAGTCTAAGACAGAATCTCAGATTTCCCAGCGTTCTGTTGGGTGTGGCCTTAACAGGCTCCACATCTTTCATGGTTACATAAGGTATGAAAATATTCCAGGGAAACAAAACAAAACAAAATAATGGTCAAAAGTCTATATCCACCCAGCTACTGACCGGATGACAGACTTTTTCCTTATGATGTTGTAGCGTCCCTCCACTCCAACCAGGAAGTAAGAAGCCCTCATTTTGGTCTCCCATATAAATAACACTCCAAACAGTTATGCTTTTCTAAAGTTGCCCATGGCTGCTGTTTGTCACATCCAGGAGCAGGGCACAAAGAGAGGATCTGAGAAACTTTCCCTCCTAGATGCATCACCTCACCTTTGTCTGTTTTTCTTTTCTAGACTTGATTTAATGTCAGCTTCTCTCTACATAAAAGGCTAGAATAGCAACTGGTGTGCATGTGTTTGTGTATTTGAGAGAGAGGAGCACAGAGAGAGAGAGAGGGAGCGATATGATGGTGTGGGAAAAGGCAGTGGCTGCCTAACGGTTTCCTCTGCCCTTGGATGGAAACAGGCGTCGGGCCAAATGACTTCACTCCAACCAGCGTTTAACATCCCAGCGTCTCTCCTGGCGCGCCGTCACACAACACATCATTACTCTACTTACCAAGTACAGTCACAGTGAATGAGCCTTTATGCTCAACTAACTAACTTAGCAGCGCAGTACATCAGTGTGTAAATACTGCATGCGGTTCAACAGATAGATGGGAAACGCCCAACAGGCTTGGACCGCTGTTCCTTAAATCTTTCTTTCCGTCTTCAGGCGTTTCTTTTCTGTATACATTTAGTGATTTCAGTGAAAACTTTCACTCCAATACAAAGGTGCTGATGCTTCTCATTGGGTGACAAATATAAAACCAGAGTATGTTTCTGCTCTCATGTCAGGAATTTGATAATCTCTTAAAGAGAAGTGCCTTTGGTGAGTGTCATTTTTTTCCTAATGTCTTTTTAAACTCAATAAGCTGGTAGGAGAGTTGTTTGTTTGTCCATCCATCCAATGAGCTATCCCGTTTTATTGAGAATATCCCCCCATTAAACATGTCTGAAAACGCTGTTTCTGGGTGTTTCGTATTGATCCGCCATAACGCTATGACCACCAACAGATAAAGTAACAGGACCTGCCTTGTTTCACTCCTGTTCCACATTCATATGGATGTTATTTTCACACCCTCCATCCAGATAAACACTCTTCCAGACAATTCAAACATCTCACATAGCAAAGACTCCTCCTACAGTTGCAGCTCCAGCCTCTCAACAGGACGGAACATATTCAGCTCAGAACTGCCTTAAGCAACATCAAGTGTCAAATATGTTTCATATCTTCATCTTATCAGTTGAAAACATGATAATTCTTTCTCTGGTGGTAATATTGGTTTTCTTGATTGTTGTTTCTAATGTTTTCAGGATTAAAAGTAAACCTGTGTAGAATAATTCAACAAGAGCAGTGCTTCCCAGGTTCACCTGAGAATAGCTGCATGCTATGGCCTGCTGCTCGCCAGCCTCTCAGATCAAAGCGTGCAGCATAAACACGCCTGGCTGGGAACAGTCATTCTGTCAGCCATGGCATCCTTCAGTGCTGCACAACCGCTTTGGCTGCACGCCTGTTTGAAAACAAGGCACCAGTCCAACTTCTGCATACTCCGCCATACACACACATATACTCCCTCACCAGCCCGTCTTTTATTTTTAAACCAGATGTGTTTTTACTGGGTGCAGTTTAGATTCCCCTGAGACTAGAAATATGTACAGAACTGTTCAGAGTATGGGATGGCAGCCTGCCGACGGGGCGATCGGCTTCAATACAGGCTGGCTGACTGACTCATAGCTCTGCAGGCCTCATTGGCTGACATCTCTTGACTCTATTGATCAGAGCTTCATAAAGATAAGAATGTTTCAGCCTCCTTAGTTTATGTTGAATTTTAAGGAACAGCAGCAGGAAGCTGCCTGTGTGAAATCTGAGTGGCTTCATTCATTGCACTGAAAAAAAATCAAAATCTAGATAAGTCATTATTTTCTTAAAATAAGTGCATTTGTTCTAGAATTGAGGAGCTAAAAGAGACATTTTGCCAATGGAACAAGACATTTTACATTTAAAACAAGAAAAAAACAATTGTCTTGTCTTATTTCAAGTGCATTTTATCTAAATATCTTTTAAGAGTAAAAAAACTGTCTCATTTACCTACTCAAATTAGGGGTCAATACACTTAATTTAACGTTTTTTCAGTGTGTATTCTCATCTGTATTCTTTAATGCTTCTTTTAGTCGCCACATATTACTTTTTCGTCACACAGCCAAAAAAAAGGCATTAATTCTCTGTATTTCCACAATTTGATCCGTGTCTAAGTATCCATTTCACTCCCAAAAGTTCAGGTCATTCAAACCTCAATGCCAATATCCACTAAAGTAGGTTTTGTTCAGCAAACGTCTTATTTTAGCTCAGATGGTGTCGTAAGTCAATATTTCACTGCCACTTTTCCCCAATGAGGTTAAACCATGTGGGATCTTATAGTAAGCTGCAGCCAGAACCTTCAGAACCTGTGCAGACATTTACAGCAAGCCTTCCTGCTTCTGTGTGTGTTTGCTGGAGCCCTCTGTGACCAGCTAATCTGTCCTCGTCAGCGAGTTTGTTCTCTCTCAGCTGGCCCTGTTTGATATCCGAACACAGCTGCGAGGGAAAGAAGGAAAAAACTTGCCTGTATCGGTGTGTGTGTTGGAGTTGTTTTGTGAAAGACAGACTTGATGAAGTAGCTAAGACAACATAGGTAATATGTGTGCAGAATGTTACCATTCTGCATGCAGTTATCAGGGGTTTTTGTGTATATTTTGAGCCAACCTAGAGTGGCCAGCCACTAACTCACGGCTCCCAGGCCTGAACAACGGAGCTCAGTGTTTCTCTGGGTCAGTGGGCCAGTCGATAGAGAGCGCTGGGAGAGCACAGGGTTAGTTTCTTAAAGCCCCACTGGGGTTGACATTGCTGGTTGTTTGGAGTCTCTCATCCGGTCTAGAGTATTTATTTATTTATTTTAAATATGGTGTCTTTTTGTTGGGTTGTTTTTTGTTGTGTTGCTGTTTTCATGCATGCTAATAAAAGGCTATTGTAAAACCAAAGCAAACCTCTTAAAACATGTACCTGGGATTTACTTACTACAAAAAAGTAACCCTGTGAACAAAATGTCTAAATGAGCTTGAAAACACAACAATGTTGTGGTTAAAATATTGCCCTTATTACTTTGAAGCTGTGATTTGTCTTTGGCACAAAATATGTAAAAGATTGGTAAGGAACTATAATTTAAAGGTGATTTTCTTGCATCCAGAACAACCTTCCACTCCCTGACTCTGTCTTGTATGGAGTTCATACAGCGCCTTACCCAAGAGTTGTAAAAAATGTTAAAACCTTATGAAAGTACAACCATATGGTTTATTGTTGAAACAAAATGTTCACCAAGACATGACTCTTAAACATACAGGCCAAAGAAATTGACATACACCTCGATAAGACCCCGATGGAGAAGATGAATGGAAATTAGTCTGCCTTTTCAAATATTATAATTGTCATTGTTTGTCAACAAAAAAATCATTGGATTAATAAAGGACTGGAATATAAACTTACTACATCATCAATCCCGCTTTTTTTTTTCTTGAGGCACCCTATTTAGACTAACACTGCGTAACTTTGTACCCATATTAGCTAACTTATATATTTACGTATGCAGCTAAGTGGATGTAGCACTTTCCTGGTGAAACAGATTTTTATGTTCTCAGATTTAGGATTAAATCTTTAGGGTTGAATGTGGCCTTGTCTATATAAATTAAACCATTTGGTCCAAAGTGGTTTACTATCAGATTCGAAAACAAAGATGGAAGTTATGATGTGATAGTGGAGTGTTTCCATTGGCTTTTAGGGACGCAAACCTGGAATTCACTGATCTAACCCCCTCTAATGGCTAAAAGTGACACAGTGTTGCTTTAAATCTGCAATAAAACTCTATGGCTGCATCCGAACATCCACCCTAACCCCTAAATCCCTCAGTCAGTATATAGAGTGGGGACTATATAGTGAACTTTATAGCAAACTCAGTTAACTGACCGTTCAGACAGATGATCATTACTTTTCTCTCCCCGCTGGGCCGCTGTGACAGCAAATCCCATAATGCTTTTGGAGCTCTAGCTCTACTTGCAAAGCATTCCAGAATATATCTGCTCGCACTAGTGACCATGGATGATTACTCCTTTTCAAGGTGCATTGTGGGAAATTTCAGGGACAACAATTTTTTTTTAATCCACTAGACTTTCGGACACTCATTTAAAGTGTCGTAACCAGTTTTATCGAGGGTAACCAATTAAAAATCAGCAGGGTCAGAATAAAGAAAATTATCAACCAGTAAATGTCCGGAGATGTTTTTAATTAGATCTGTTACTTTAAACAGAAT
>NW_015151717.1:120184-123845 GCF_000732505.1 Cyprinodon variegatus
TAATGTTTAACTTGTGTCAACATATCAAGGTTATGCTCATGTTCTATTTGGCGCCATTTGGACACTTTCTTATAAAGGTTAAACACTAGTTTAAGTTGCTGGACTTAACAAGTTGTGCATTGCATGATCATTTAGAGATCTTTGTCCTGTTTGAGAGCAAAGTGTTGAAGTATGGTGCACGAATCGGAGACGTTCGTCCATATTAGTTTGAAAATCTCTCTTCAACAACAGATTCGCCTGATAGCAGGGAAGCCCCTAAAACAAAAACCCTCACCAACTTAATAAGAGTGCCTCAGGGCGCCGTCATGATTATACCTCACATCCTCTAAGAGGAAGGGGATTAAAATCACTGCATGAAGCGTATCAGTGCAATCTTTACATTATTGTTCACACAGCTGCTTTTTAGTCCTAAACTGTCTCAGAGTTTCCTTATGTTGCCTCCCATCTTCCTCCATCGCTCTTACTTTAAACAACAGTTGTTTGCCGTACTACCCCAATAACTGCATGCTGTGTAACATCAGGCACTATTCTCTAAATCAAGAATAGATTTAGAGAATCTAGATCAAGGAGGAATTGAGAAAAAGTCCCCAAATAATTCCCTTTTTGGGGAGACAGAAAATCTCTCCATGAAAGGTCCCAGAGTCCTTGGCGTGCAAACAGTCAGTCAGGGAAACCTGATCTGACACCTTTGTTTACTAGGTGAAAAAAAGACATTGCCCTCTGATCTTAAGCCTGTTTATGCCAACTTAAGATCCCTTTTGTACGGATCTGAAACAGCCATGTTTAAAGGCTAAATCTGAAGCTTGTTGATCTGAGCCAGAGTTAGCGTGAGCTTACTGGGGGTGGAAGTTCAATAGGGTGAATTACGAAGGGGAGGAAACGAGCTAAAGAAAGACTGGAACAAAGCAAAGGAAAACACCATAATAAAAAAAAAAAGAACAGTTAAATGAGCCTCTGTTCTCACATATAGAATCACAGGCCAGGCTTTTGTTGTTATGTAGCTCTCAGCTTAACAACCTTTGGCAACGTGGCTTTAATAAACAGGGAAAAAAGGCGATTTCATGATGCTTATGTGAGGGAGCGATTTAAATGGGAACAGTTTTATCTCCAACTCGTTGATAGTGTTTATTAAGACGTATAGAGCTTCTCTGAGGCTCTGTAATGTTCACACTTGAGCGGCTTAGGTCAAACTGTTAAAGCTTTTGCCTTAGCTGTGGTGATTAGGCTGCCTGTGGCTCTTTCTGCTAAAACCTGCTCCCTCATTGTTACACACATGCTCACACCCACTGCTAGATAGACAGTAAGGGCATAGAGGAAGCAGAACAATGTCCTGAGTTTACTGCCAATCTGACATATCTTAAAAGCTGCATGTGTGTATGTGGAGAATAGTTTTTTCTTTTTTAAGTAACTTCCTCTGTGAGCAAAATGAAGCCTGAGAGGAGCTTCTAGATCCCGCCGACACCCCAGCATTTATAATAGTGGTCGCGCCGTTGGCTCTCTGTGTTGTTCTGGACACAGAGCAGCACTTCTTAACAGACATGTCGTTCTGCATCATTATTTCTTTGTGGGTGACGATCACATGTTGATGAGGCTGATTCAGTGTCTTCCTGTTTCTCTGCAGATCCACAGAGACAGAGAGGCGTCCTTCCATCAGACTTGCAAGCCTCAGCACTCAGGTAAGAGCTACAGGCAGCTGCTTCGTCAATCTACTAAAAAAAGACTTTCTTTACTTCTTTTCAACGATTGTTACTTATTTACGTCCCTGTTTGGAGAGTTTAGGGTGTTTTCATAAGCTGGCTGCTTCCTATCAGCGACAGAAGCGCTGCTTGGCTCTATGTGGGTGTTCTGCTATAGTTGCTGCTGTATTTAACAGCTATTTGACCTGGTTGCCTTTCAGTTTGCAGAATAAAGGCTCTTGCATTGTTTTAGATGGCAGATCTAGAGCAGAGTTTTCGTTGAACATAACTTGAGATAATAAGAATGAGAAGTTCCAGTCTGTATGGCTATTTTTTCTTCACATCAAAAGAGGAAATGAACTCAGGTAAATATAATAAGGACACTTATCTAAGACTTAAACTGATGACTTTTTTGGGTTTTTTTTTACATGCTAGTGTTTTTTGGATGTTTGTTTCTCATAATCGTGTCTTGGCTTTAACTTTTGAGCAAGTTAAATAAAAAAAAATTGATTAATAAATGAAATGGGTACAAAGCTGATGATTGACAGCTTCCTCTTTCCGTGTTAAGCAGTAACCTTAGAACCCTGCCTGCTGTATTTAACATCAAAACTGGACCTTACAGCTTTTTTTTTGGATTTAGCTGGATTGGAGTTGGATTGGTTTGGTTTTCAGGTACAATCGGCTCATGTGAGAAGTTCCAAAATGATATTCGGTTTACAGGAAGGAGATCAGACAAGATTTGAGGTTTAAGTTTTAAAAACTAAGCCATGGTGACCAAGGGAAAGTGTGTTAAATCAACATTTTTGCGTTAATCCAGATCCAGATACTTCAGTCAATCTTTCTATGTTTGCATAATGAATTCTTATTTTAAACTGGTAAAGTGTAAAAAAACAAAACATAAAATGTTCTTTTTTTGTGTTTTGCAACTTGACAAACAAAATCTTACTGGTTTGAAAGAAACTGTTTAGGTTTGATCAGAAGTACTTAATATGAAATGGAGACCTTAAAACGCAGTTTGAACTCATCCAGAAGCCATCTTTAATGGCGTTGGTTTGACGGTTAATTAGCTGTGGTACAAATCATGCTTTCTGTTGTGAACCTCAAAGCTGTAACCCAAACTTTATATTATGAAGAAAAAAAATAAAAATATATATACATATATATATATATATATATGGTCAACTCTTCTGAAGTGTTTTTTCCCACAACAGAAATAACGTACTTTACTCATTTCACTTTAATAAGTACTTCCTTTTTAAGTTAAGAATAAGAGTGTTAAAGACTGTGTGAAGCTCGAGGTTCTTGGCTGGGGCCTATCCTCCTATCTTACCCTTGGTTCAGAGAGAAAATCATGTGCTGACAGGACTTGAATGGTTTCTCCATGAGATAACCTTCACTTCTAAAGTGGCTTTTTCCTTTTTTTTTTTTTAACACAGGCTCTTCTTGCTTCCCTGATGTTTTTTTCCCTTAACTGAAAGTAAATATCTTTTTTAATTTAAATTCATAGGGAAAACATATTTAAATGTCAAATAATTCTGGATTAAACGTGTATAAATTAACTCTTATCCGACATTATTGTCCCAGAAGTAAAAAAAATTCTATTAAAAAAAAAAAAAATCCTGTCTTAAAATCTATTTTTTTTTTTTTACCGTCATCTTCTGCAGGCCAGTTAGTTATGCGTCAGCTTCAACACCAAAATTCGGCCAATCATATATCAGCTGTCCTCTGTCAATCACATTTTTGTTGGTCATAGCATCTTGATTCATATGTCGCAGCTAATATACGCAATGGTTGAAATAAGAAGTAAGAATCATTTCCTTTCCCATTGAGTTCCGTCCCAGTGTTCACGGGGATGGACGTCTGTGTCTTCAGCAGGCGTAGAGCTAACAGAACTTGCAGCGTTGCGAGGCAAGGGCTCAAACATGTACGGCTGTAAGCCTTCTACACCAAACCAAGATTCTGCCGCCCTGGCGTCCTCTTCCACA
>NW_015151717.1:125435-134438 GCF_000732505.1 Cyprinodon variegatus
AATATTCATCGTTGGAATATTGTGTGGAGAATCAATGCCAACCATCACCCTTAGAGAAGTAAAGCTTTATATGTTTGAGGTAATCTGACTTTTATTTATACACAACTTTTATTTTGAAAAGCATCATGCAAAGGATAAGAACAGAAACCTGTCATAGCAGATTTGATTGATTTGAGTTTTTTCACCCACAGGATAAGACATTTCTTCTTAACCATGAAGCTGTTTTCAAAGTATTTTAAAGTCAAATATGACGCTAGTGAGAGCAACCTCGCCGTGCATAGCTGCAGACCTTCTTACCTGCAAAAATATATAAGTACAAAAAAATCTGTACATTGCGATGAGCAGTGGGACTATGGCAATGTCATCATGATGACAACAAGCATCTGCAGCCAATCTCACAGAATGGCTGCAGTCTGTAACAGTTGTCACAACTTGTGAAAAATGGTTTGGGGCTGATACTCTGCACAATGCTTCTGCATTTTAGTTTAGCTTGGTTGCAATGATAAAGACATTGCAATCTACACCGCATGCATCTAAACTGAAGTCAAAAAAACAGATGCGTTTTTACTTGGTTCTGATAAAGTTCTGCTGTAAAGAACGTCAGAGCTGCGGCTGAAAAAGGACACCGATTTTTGTTAATCGGCTGTGAGAGACTAAAAAATGATCAAAAGTGATAGATCTTTTTTTACCACCTCCATTCTCACATCAGACGTTTGACCAAAAAATTATCTCCTAAATTAACGAGAGGATCTAAAACTTGCCAAAGCAATCTAAACAATTTCTAGGTGTGAAATATTGGTGTAAAATTAACTGAATTATATTCTCTCTACAAAATAAAACTAATTAAAAAGAAACTTGTGAGTTACAAAATTGTAACATGAATGGCCACAGCAGAATATACACATTTGTAAAATGTGAAAAACAAACAAAAAGTTTACCGACTCTGTATGAGAAGAGACACTGTAAACAAATTGGTATTTATTTACGAATTAATAAACTGAAAAAAAAAAAAAAAAATCTAAGAGTCCTTTTTTCATTAAATAAGTGCATTTTTTCCAAATTGAGCAGGTAAGTGAGACACTTTACCAATGGAATAAGACGATTTACATTTAAAATAAGAAAAAACAACTGCAGTCTCTTTTTCCAAATGCATAATATCCCATTATCTTATTTCGAGGGTAAAAATGGTCATTTTATTGGCAGATCATTTTATTTTCTTACCCAAATTAAGGCTAAATACACTTATTTTAGTAAATTTTACTCATTTTCAGAACGTATTTGCAGTGTAAGATGTGAGTCAGTTTAATAGCAGAGAAAAATGATGACATGAGGTCAGACGGACGGAAAAAGACAGAGATGAAGTGAGAAAAAGATAAAAACAGGAGTAGGTGAAAGGGTTGGTTTCCTCTACAGCAGCAGGTGAACTAAACTCCTTTCTTATACTAATCTCTCTCTGTTTGCAATTTTTAAACAGGGATGCAATGACAGGAAGGCCACCGCCACATTGAATCTGATCCTTAATCTGCCCATGATAGCAGGTTTTATTACCAAATAAAAGATATAAGCCCCTTCTTTTCTTATTATTGTTTTGCAGTACAATTTGACAGGTATGTATTACACTGTTAAATTGTGGTTAGGTCAGCCTAAGTTATAGTACAAACAGAGGCAATACTGTTAATACTGCTGCTACAGTAAAGTTGCACGGAACCATTTTCTTTCATCCGTTTGTGCATGATGCCGCCCCGGTACTGAGCTGCTGTTTTCTGTCAGTATATTAAGGATTAAAGCAGCGTGATGCATAAAATCGATTGTCTCTTTAGTGGAGTTCATAAAATATGCTTCATCTGGAGAACACAGATTATTAGACAAAGTGTGGTGCATTTCCTTTCTAGTGCCCTCAAGTCTCCACTCATTTGTTTTTTATGTTTTGCATCTTTAGCTGAAAAGGAAGATCTTTGTTATGATTGGTTATTGTTGATGGTGGTTAATAAGGAGAAGCTTGTGGCTGCATTTTTCTTTTTATTTTATAGCTTTTTTTCACTGCATCCCAAAAAGCGTGTGATAAATATCCTCAACATTGCAACGTAGGATTTTTAAAGATGCTTAGTTAGAGGCAAAGATAAAGTTTTACTTTCCTTAAATTGAAGTTTTGTAGTGAAAAATCACTAAACTATCATCTATCAGTGTCAGGGTCGATGTAATTGACTCTTGAAAGTAATTTGCAGAGTGTCCAGAATCAAGATTAAGGTTTAGATGTTAGGGTTTTTTTTTTTCTTACACTGAAACAAATTTACACTGAGCCTCATTTATCAAGAACTGGTAAAGATTTGGGTGCAGCAGTGATTATAGGAGGAGTTCTGTCTGTGAGATATGGAACCACAAATTTCATTAATTATTCGGACGCTGGCCAGTTTAAGTAGATGAACAGTCGACCATAGTGGTTCTGGCGGCTGGAAGGACTAATAAATTACGTCTTAAAAGGCTTTTTAAGCATCAGACTTAAAAAAATAAAAAGGAATAACTCAGAGATCAGTTGATGCAGGTTTCTTTTTTAGGCCGATATTAATTATGTTGACATCAGTCTAAGCAACCGCAAAGTGTGCTTTGTTTTTCTTCTTTTTTATTAGTTGTTGCTTCACCTGCATTTACATGATAAATTTGACAACAGGATAAGAAAATGTTACACAAGTGGCAATTTAAACAGAAATTACCATTAATTAACAAGTAGACAACAAAGGGATAAGAAATTGATGGCGGCGCTTTACCTGATCTCATGGAACGGCTGCAAAAATCACTGATATATGAGCCAACAGATGCACTTATTGCCTAATAAAATTAAATAAAACACTAAAATCAGCCAAAAATATGAGCTGTGGAATGTATCCGTCCATCTCTAGATTAAATACACAATAAAAGACACATACTTAACCTTTAGAGTAGTTTCTCACACCAGTAACATCTCCAAACATTTAGTCTCTTTAGTTTATTCTTCTGCTGCTTATATATAATTAATGAACCAGGCTGTCCAGTGCAGTACTGTGCAGAAATACACAGTAGGATGTTTTACTCCCTCCATCCATTTTCACAGAGCTCTTAACCCTTCACAGGGCACTCAGCCAAATACCTAGAAAATTTCAAGCCAACATTCAAAAAATCAGGATATTTTGATGGCAAAAATTAATGTCGATGTAATAAGAAACACCAACTTGCCCGAATATATTACGAAAAATAACAAAAGTGCTTCTATAAGAAATTCATGAAAAACACTCTAAAAGAAAGAAACACTTTTTTTTTTTGGTCCAACATACCCTTAGAGGCATTAATGCTGATACTGGCACTTACATTTTTTAGTTTATAAACCTAAATATAATTGTTAACTAGTCTTATTAGCTTTTTAACTTTACTTTTAAACTTTTCAATTGGCTTTCCACCTTTTTTTCTTAACATTTTTTCCACTTAATTTCCAGTAGGTAATATATCATTGAAGGGCTCATCTTATTGGTCAAATGCCAAAATCAGATGTACAGCTATGTAGCAGGATCTTTGCTGAATAGCTGGATATAGATCTTGTGCTTCTAGATCTCACTGAGGGACGGACGGATTCCTTTGTAAGGGGAAAGTGATCAATGATGGTAACTTGCCCAATAAAGGGTTAAAAGTGGGTTTAGGAAGCATTTTAGTCATCCTTATGTGCTGCTATTGTAACCCACCTCTGATTTATCAAATGCATTATTAAATTATTTTCGAACTTAATTAACTCGAACAGCAACAATAAAAACACAACAGGTAGAGGGTTGCAAATATGAGCTGTACTTTAGTAGAAAACTTGTCAACATAAAATGTACAGTAATAACAGATATGGACATACAAAAGATAAACAGAAAGGCACCTTTAAATCCCCAATGTCTTCGTTTACCCCTAGGCTTTGTTCCATTTTATTGGTGATTGAGTCTGTCTAATCGAGTGCAATCCTTAATCCTGTTTCTGAGTTCAACAAGTATCCATACAGATTGCTTGAAACAATCCTACCACAGCAGGTAGTCCATCTGCTCTTTGAAATGTTGTGTGTAGATTCGGATTCCACGGCTCAATTTGGCTGCCTCGCCATCCAACGGATTCTTCGCCACAGATCTTGACCGTACACCAAAAGACGTGACCAATTTGCATACACTGCAAGAGTGTGATGTCACAGCTCAATCCCTGCGCGGTCAAAAGGCTTGTCCGTTGCCATAGTTGTAGCGCTTGTTTTCTCTACTCCAAAGTGGTGCTGGACTCCTCGAAGTTGCACCATTATAGACAACAGCTGAAAATTTTTTATTTGACTCCCGTTTTTTTATTTTTTTTTTTATTCAATCATAGAGCATATTTAAGAAACCAGATTATTTCATCTGCTGTTATTGTTTTAAAAAAATGCTCTGCAGAGACTTTTTCCCATAGATTATCAGCATAATGATGACGTTTGGTAACTTCCCTTCTCACAGCTCAGTGAATATCACCGCCTCCTTTTTTGATGCATTGCTGGCCAGAGGAAGCTCGGCTGTTTGAATGATGGTGGGCTGCTGAATTTCTCCATGAGATTCAAGGGGGGCGTGTCTCATTATTCCCTGAAGTAGTGCCTTATCTTGGTCCCTTTCTACACGGGAAAAAAATCGAAATCTAGATAACTCATTTTTTCTTTAAATAAGTGCATTTGTTCTTGGATTGAGGAGGTAAAAGAGACATTTGGCCAATAGGTCAAGACAATTAACATTTAAAATAAGAAAAAACAATTGCATTGTCTTATTTCAAGTGCATATTATAACATCATCTTATTTTAAGAGTAAAAATTCTCATTCCATTTTCAAACTATCTAATTTACTTGTTTTACTTATTTCTAGATCATTTTTCCAGTGTAAATGTGGGCAAAGACATGGAGATCACCTTCAGATACCTCTGAGTCTTAGACTCCTATAATAAAAGACAGTTTCTACTTTTTGACATAACTCTATATTGATATCCTAAAAGTTATGTTTTTATTCAGGAAACTCTCACCTTGTTACCCACCCAGAGCTCTGCGATGCTGACTCCTTAAATCCTCCTACAAGCTGATTTAGATTCTTCTGTATTTAATGTTCTCTCAAAGTCAGCAAGTTCATATTCATACATCAGCTGCATCGATCCTCCTGGGAATCCCTGAGCAGTCACAGCTAGCAAAGCGATTCCCTAACACCGTTTGAAGAAGTATTTACATTTTCATTTTAGTTTTTTTTTTTTTTTGCGATTGATTACATTTTCTTAAGTGAAATATGAAGGACAATGCACAGTTTTGATATTTCCCTGCTCACACTGCAAAAACGATCTAGAAATAAGTCAAAATGTCTTAAATTAAGTGCATTTATCCTCAATTTGAGTAGGTAAATAAGATGATTTGCCAATGGAATGAGGATTTTTACTCTTAAAATAAGGTAATTAGATAATATACACTTGAAAAAAGATAAATAAATTGTTTTTTTCTTCTTATTTTAAATATAAATTGTCTTGTTCCATTGGCAAAGTTTCTCACTTTCCTCCTCAATTCAAGAAAAAATGCACTTCTTTTAAGAAAAAAATGACTAGATTTCCATTTTTTTCCAGTGCATGCTTTCTGTAATATTTAGTCTACTGTAATTACTCAACTTTGTGCTGCCTGATGAAATTCGGGTCCTTTAATCTAAAAACTGATGAAGATCAAATCAATCATCCAGTATAGCCCAGAACAAACATATTCCCAGAAATCAGTTTCTTAACACATTTTCTCTTTGTTGTCGAGCACAACTGAATTTCCTCCCCTTAGCTGCAGATCCACCTGGAAACAATCAAAGACTTGATTTGAAGTCGGAGCATTTATAGAAAAATAAATCTTTATTTTTTTTTTCAAATGAGTACTCCTGCACTGGAAAAATCGAAATCTAGATAAGTAATTTTTTCCCTTAAAATAAGTACATTTTGTTCCTGAATTGAGGAGGTAAAAGAGACATTTTGCCAATGGAACAAGACAATTTACACTTAAAATAAGAAAACACAATTGCATCGTCTTTTAAGTGCATATTATCTAATTATCTTATTTTAAAAGTAAAAATACTCATTCTATTGGCAAACTATCTCTTTTACCTACTCAAAATAAGGGTAAATACACTCAAGTTAGAACATTATTACTTATTTCTAAACCGTTTTTCAGGTGTGCATTGCATCTTTTCATAGATGCATGTCTAATATCAGAAATAAACTGATTCTGAAATAAATATACATCCAACTGGCTTATCTGTATATCTGATAAAATGCTGTAGTTTAGAATAGTAATAAAAATGTTGGAAAAAGTTGGATTTTCTCAAACTCTTTCATTCAACAAATGCAACAAAAAGTTGTCTGAATTTCACCGGCTCAAGTCTGCCAACCCAAAAAGTAGAAAATAAAGAAAGAGGAACAAGCCACCAAAGTTTTGTCGTTTCTGTATCAGACGTTGTTTTTGTGGCTTAGGAAAGACCTGGAGCAGCGTCCCCTGACACTTTATTACTAGTTGCTGCAGAGGTTGTGAGAATGCCCGGTTGTGTTGCGGTTCGCTGGTCTATGTTGAGTCATGCTGCTGCTGATTGGGATGTTCCATGATATTCCTTCCTGAGCGGTTGAGGCCGTGTCTTGTTCTGCTCAGCTTAAAGCAGTGATATTTATGCAGGCACAGAGATATTGGCTCCGGCTGAGTATCAGAGGGGAAAAAAAGATACAGTGAAGACTGAAAACACACTGTTTTGCATGAATCATAGCAAGGCTTTACATTCTGTTCTGTTGGTTCTGTGCCATTATTCTCACATTTCATGCTGCATTCATAAATCCCATCTTTGTTTCTTTTTTTATTGGGGTTAAACATGCTTTGCTGATTGTCACCATTAAGGTAAACCAAGGCTTTAAAAGTGATAGTTTTAAAACTTTAGAAGTATTTCATCAAACTTATCCTACACTGCAAAAAAGATCTAGAAATAAGTTGACTGTTCATAAATTAAGTGTATTTACCCTTAATTTGAGTAGCTGAAAAAGATGATTTGCCAATGGAATGAGTATTTTTACTCCTAAAATAATATAATTAGATCAAATACACTAGAAATAAGACAATGCAATTATTTTTTCTTATTTTAAATGCTAATTGTCTTATTCTATTGGCAAAGTTTCTCACTTACCTCCTCAATTCAAGAAAAATGTAACTTATTTTAAGAAAAAAATGACTTATTTAGATTTCAATTTCTTCCAGTGTACAATCCATGTATCGGTACTCTATAGAAAGGACTGCAGAGAACCAAGTATTTTGGGGATTTTTCTTTCATTTGAAAGGAGCATAGAGGGAGATGTCTACCCCTCCCCCACCCGTTACTGTGCATTGCAACAGGTGAAAGTCTTTCAAGCAAAAGAAGGGTATCATAACTGTCACAGACTTGTAAAGAGATTTAGTTCAGATTATTTTATTTTTCACAAATCCCTTATGATAATGCTGCCCTTTTTTCTAACTACAGCTTGCCTTACAGTGAGCAGCGTGTCGGTGAAGCAGCTACATGCTAACCTCAAAGAGTAAGAATGCCTCAAAACTGAAAATAAGAAAGGATAAATGTTAAATCATTTTCACAGTAATTCTCAACATAACTATTTTAGCAGCAGTTGTAATTGTCCTACTGTTCCTACAGTTTTTTTTCTCCCCCATCCAGCTGATGTTATTAGTAACTGTTGCTCTGTATGGCTCACAGCAGCTGCCTGAATGTGTGTAAAATAGAGCAGTTTCTGCAGCAGCAGGGACACTGTGGGTTGATTAGGATCTGATTCTGTTCAGTCTCCTCCAGAAACATCCAATGGATTCTCACCTTCATCTATTCAAATGTTCTGACTGATTAAAGCCCACACAGCTGCCTCATACCGCATACTCATTCAGCAGGATTGAACTAAAAACATAAATACAAAAAGGAAAAAAATAAAAATAAAATGGGGCTGTAAGAGGAAATCTGCAAAGTGGGATTTTATTTAAGGTGTTTTTTTTAAGACAGTTAAATGCACTGTAGTTGTTTTCTGACCCAAAACAACATTTAACCCTTTATTGGGCAAGTTACCGGTTTTGATCCCTTGCATACCCCTTACAAAAGTTAAAAAGTATAATAAAAAATAAATAAGCCTTGCTAACAATTATATGTAGGTTTATAAGCTAAAAATGTGAGTGCCAGTATTAGCATTAATGCCCCTAAGGTTATGTTGGACAGACAAAAAAAATGTATTTCACTTGGAGTGTTTTTCATAAATTTCTTATAAAAGCACTCTTATTTTTCTTAACATATTCAGGAAATTTGGCGTTTCTTGTTATTACATTTTTACAGTGGCATTAATTTTTGCCGTCAAAATATCCATATTATGTGAATGTTGCAAAGGTAATAAGGTGTTGTCCTGGATTCCATTAACACTACTGGCTTGAAAGTTTGATTTTCAGAGTATTTCACTAAATGTTCTATAAAGGGTGACAGTGGTGAGGACGCAGGTTTCATCATAGAAATGTGGCACCGCTTACGATGTCTTAGTGGTGACGTCCATGGACGATACACTCCACCCCTAATGCAGCTGGGTCAGAGCGCCCGGCGGCCTTGCTTCTGTCATTCTGCCCCAGTGTAGCTTCCCACCATCAGTGTGTGCATGAACTAAAGGTAGTTTGAAGCTCTTTGGAGTCCCCCTGTTTTAAAAATACAGTCCACTCACATTTACTGGTATCTTTAAGAGCTGATTAGACCATTTAATTAAATCAAATTTATTACAGTTTTACCTTGATGATCTGGCAGTCTACAGTTCTTAAAGTAAAAGAAGGATATTTGATATCTGATTGGATAAAGATTTGCATAAACTGGTATTAAATTCTCACAAAATGAAAAACTTGATGAGAATCAACATTTTAACAGTATTTACACAAAGATTGGACAACACCATCCATTTGCTTTAATCAGGAACCTCTAATGCCTAAAAGTA
>NW_015151717.1:134767-137801 GCF_000732505.1 Cyprinodon variegatus
AAGTGAATCCAGTAGAACTTTTTATTACCTACCTGGAATGGATGGCAATATTTGAATAAACTTTTGGCTCTCAAAATGGTATCAGTGCCTATTTGTTGGTACTTTGTGCATAAGGTTGATTCAATGCAGGTGTATGAGCAGCTTCACATTCAGCAGCAACCTCAACCACCCACAGACTCATCTAAGCGTGCTCCACCTGTTCTGTGTCCTTCTGGTTGTGTATATACATGTGTGTGTGTGTGTTGTGGCGGTCTCTGTTTATAACTGCGGGAGGAAGACGGCTGTCAGGGCTCACAGTCCTCTGCTAGTTTTGGTGAACAGGTGTGAGGGGGTGGAGTCTGCAACAAACACGCCGCATCCTCCTGCCTCCCCACCAGCTTTTATCGGGTAAAAGGCCAAAAAAGGTTTTTAAAACAGCAGCTTGGTTGAGATGTCTTTCTGAATGTGGACTCAGAGGTCAGAGTTGGTTTCTCACTTTTTAAAGAATGCTGTAAGCTGAATAAACCTGGCTGCCGGTCTGGCCGTGAGCTTAACTGCTCAGGATTTAATCTGTGTTTTAGACAGCATTCTTTATTTATCAGGCAATGCTCTTTTTAATATTTCACTTTAAAGGATTTTACCAACGTCATAATGGTGGAATAGAAATGTGTTTGATAAATGTTTGAGTAGCTTTATTATATTCTGTAGGTTGATGTTGTTCTTTTCTCTTATCTTAACCTTCCTCTGGTCAGGCCTGCATGTTTCAGTGTGTGGAGGCGCTACATGTCCATCATTCAGTCTGTCAAATTAGGCGTTCCTCAGGAATATACAACACCTTTTTATTGCAGGAAGTTTTTGTTTTGTTTTATCTAGCTTCCTATAAAATAAAGCAGAACAACTGGCTGTTTTATCAGCTCTGAACCTTGGAAGGTTTAAAGATGAAGATTTTAAGTTGTCCGATTTTCTTAAAGAAATGTTGGCTAAAAGATTAAGTATAAATTGCATTTGCACACATTGACTCAAGAAGATCATTTAAGAATGACTCTAAATAAGCGTGCTTCGGTTGCACCCACGTACGGAGGCCTTAGTCCTCAACGGGGCCGACCCGGGTTCAAATCCGACCTGTGGTCCTTTGCCACCCGTCTCTTCCCCTCTACCCAAGCCCTTTTCCTGTTGGCCCACTTTAAATAAAACAGCCACTAGTGCCTTAAAACCCTAAAAAATAAAATAAAAAAATGACATTAAATAAAAAGGCCTCCTATACGTTCTTTGTTTACTCAATCGTCTTTATTTTTGCCTATGCAAAAAATTCCACATTCAACAGTTTGGGACATTTCTATTCTAGAGCAAAAAAAAGGAGACATAATTCTGAGGTTAGAAGATTTATAATCTCATTACCTTCCGTTTTGACCCGCCTCCGGAGATCAGGACCGACTTTCAGTGATTTCAGAGCAGATTTCTGGCCTTTTCCATTGACTTTAGCTACTTCAGGTGTTGATTGTAATAATGGCGGTTCCCTGAAGCTGCAGTATGGTATTCTTTGGGTGTATTTTTGGGTATTTTATTGAGTTGATGACATCACAAGAGGCACAAGATTGTTTTAAACACTATGACCGAAAATCAACTTTTTTGTAGATTGTTGAAACTTCGACTTCAATTCTTGGTCTAATTCCTTACAAGTTCCTCCTGTTTAGTTGATTTTCACCTTCTTCTTTTTTTCTTTAATCCTTACTACAATGATGTTCATGTGGATTTTAGTTTTTGTTAAGCTGGATTAATATCAGTAGTAGTAGAAGAAGTTGTCTCACTGGACCTAAAATGAGTTTGACTGAACTACAAAAAAACCTGGCTGCTTGTTTTAGTTATCCATTGAGAATAAACAGATTCAGTTATGTCAAAGGATTCACACACAGACATGTCATTTTCAGCCATTTCCTCTTGCTCTTATGAGTGCAGTGAATGTAATATGTTCCTGAGGGACAAAGAATAACTTCCACATCTCGGGGTCCAAACAGACATCTGGAATAACGCAAAACTCCAAACTGGGTGGATGATCTCATCCAGTTGTTCCTGGCAGCTGGCTAAAGAAAGCCCGCTGGTATATCAAGCTTCCTCTTCTATTCTGGAATATTATCAGTACATGTCCCTACAAGCACAGCGACCCTGGAAACCCGCCCTCCCATCCAGGACCTCGTTACCTCCTGGAGCTGTGAATTGTGTGCTGACTTTAAAGATGCTCATTTGTGGTACAGCAGAGGGTTAGGAGGGAACGATGGGTGTAAACTTGTTTAAACGCCATGTTGGTTTAGGGCCACTGTGGCCTAATGAGAGGAACTGAGTGTTAATGTTAAGCACAGCGTTTTAAGTGGGAGGAATGGTTTTAAATGTGCATCTTTTAAAGTCATAGGGAAGTCATATTTAAAAGTCAAATCATTCTGGCATAAAACATGCATATAAATGTACTCTTTATCAGATGATATTGTCCCAAAAGTAAGAAAGTTTCTATAAAAAAAAAAAAAATCCTTTCTTAAAGGCATACTATGCAACATTTTTCAGTTAATTAATGTGTTACATAACGTTTTGGATGATTAAATGAGTAATTTCAGGTCGAACAAAGGTTTTCTCGGCCACCCTGGTGGTCTGTAGGGGAAATACCGTACTTGCAATTGCAGGAGCCCTCGGCCCGCACCAACAGGCTCAGAAGTCTTGTTCATCGCGAGAGTCGGTCTTGCTTTACGGCGAGAACTGCTACACGCCCCCAGTGAAAGGCATGCTCGTTGTTAGCGCAGTGGCTCGAAAACAGCGAAAGCCAGTGTCGGAGGAGGCAAGAAAGAGAAAAAGGGCTCTCTACCACAGTAGACATGGTGATTCATTGCCTTCGCCTGTCTGCTAAGCTCAAAACAACCGCGCCTGGCTTGACGGAGAAACCAGAAGAACAGCTGAGCATATTTACGACAGTGCACTTTTACTTTCGCCCTCTGGGGGGAGCCTCGCTGGAAAATCAACACCGGTTGCATAGAATACCTTTAAATTCTGCGTACCCCCCCCCCCCCCC
>NW_015151717.1:137998-141756 GCF_000732505.1 Cyprinodon variegatus
TCGGCCAATCATATATCAACGGTCACCTGTCAATCAAATTTTTTCAGTCATAGCATCTTGATTCATATGTCGCAGCTAATATATGCAATGGTTCAAATTAAAATAATTTACTTTACCATTGAGTTTAAGCTATTTAAAGTGATGAGTTTATCTAAATGTAGAAGTGTGAGAGCGGGTAGCGACTGTAAGCATGACTGTTTCTACATTGTGACTTTTTTATGAACTAAAATGGTCTCTGACCTAAAAGGTTCATGAAAACTAGACTGGTAGTTTAAAAACTGTTTGGATGTTCTGTTGCTCTGAGCATTTTAGTTTATTTTATTTTTTTCTCTCTGACTTCAGTTTTGCCTCAAGTTTTTGACATTTACAGAACTGAATGTCTGACTGCTGATGGTTGATTCCCTGACTTAGTTCCAACATTTTCTTCTCAACTGACCAAAAAATGTTGATCCTTTGTCCTTGTGTGTTTCAGAATCCTCAACATCTCCAGCCTTTCCCAGTTTGCCCAGCAGAACCAGCAGTTCCACCAGCTGCCCGTCATCCACTCACAGAGATTCTGGCAGTGACATTGAAAGCCTCCTGAGTGCAGAGCCAGAGTATGACACCATCTTTAGAAAGGTCTGTAACATGGATTATAGCCTGCAGGACATTTCTATTCAGCAGGTCCACATATGAGACAAATACTGCTTTATTAAGCTGCCTTATTACTTTAACCAGACTGTTAAAAAATCTTCCATAAGGTTTGATATTATTTACATTTTTTGTCATTTTTTTCTTCCAATATCTTAACACAAACTGCAGTTTTTAGTAGGATTTTAAATGACAGACTTTGTTGTGATGTGGTTTTCACATTGATTCTGATCCCTGAGGCCAAAATATCAATAGATCAATAGATGCACCATTTAAATAAATGTAAAATATATGTTTTAATTCTGACTGGTTTTCCTTAGATAGAAAACTTTGAATTAATCTGACTGGATGATCTGGTGGACTGTAAAGTGCCTTAAGATGATAAGTGTTGTGAATTTGCACTATTTAAATGAACTTAATTGAAAAAAATAATTAAATATCATTCATAAATTAGTTGTATTTAAAAATATAGATAATATCTTTTATTTGTATAAAAAAAAAGAAATCATGAAGTCATAAAAATTTATTTTTAGGGCGTCACCAATCTACTGCATTTTTAATTTGGGGTCAGGGGTAAAAATGTTTAGGAACTTCTTCTCTAGAATATAACTATGTACAGAAAGGACAATGAGATTTGACATAAAACATCCCTATATCATAATGCTGCCACCACCATGTTGATGAGGTGGTTAAGGGTGATGCTTTATACTCGTTTTTCATAGTTTTTAGTATGTAGAGAAATAAGGTCCTAATTTTCTTTTTATTTAACCAGAGCTCCTTTTTCCCCACGTCTGCTGACCAAACATCCTGTCTGCACTCATGGTCTTTAAAAAACCTGTGAGGCCACCATTAAAAAATAAAACAAAATTATACTAATTCAGACTATTTTTTACCGTATTAACTAATTACATGATTCCTGAGGCCAGAGTATGGATGGTTTTTTATATTGCTTAAAATTGGCTTAATATTGCACACTTCTAAAAACTCATTTTGCAAAAATAAAAACCCTTTCGTATTCCTTCCACTTCAGTTATGAACAGCTTTATGCTGAAGTATTGTATACATCAAGTGAGTTGTTGTGACAAGATGTGAAATAATGAAAACCTCTGCAAAGCGCTGTACACTTTCAAATAAGCGAAAATCCAGTTTGATTTGGCAGCAGCGTCTGTATGCTCTGCTGGCTGCGCTCCAAACACCAGGTTCACTCATGTCGAACAGCAGGAATGTATTTCTGTTTGCCTCTGCAGCGTCGCCTATAGGGAATATTTCCTATGTATAACGGGGGCCGTTTCTCCCTCAGTCAGAGCTCAGCTTTATTTACCAGCACCCTGAGGCTGAGGGCCCCAGACATCAACCAAGCATCTTTTTTTTTTTTTTTGACGCCAGCAGCTCTGCTCCGCTGCTGGGGAAAGACCAAGCGGCGGTTCCCGCTGTCACGCGGCTGCTGCTGCTGAACGTCGGTGTGAAGCCTTTGGTTGTTGTTGAGATGCATGTATCTCTCAGCGTTGCATCTTTCTGCAGCGTTGAGCACTCCAAACGTCCTCACCGTATTTGGATCTACATCCCCCTTTGTTAACAGCAGTGAACAACGATGTGTTGGCAGTGTTTATCAGCTGCCTGCCAGTGTTCGCCGGGATGCTGAGGGTTAGGACACAGCCGACAGTGAGTGATGGATGAAATGGGGTTTGAGGCTCTGCAGGCTTTGATTTCAAACAAAAGGCCAAAGAAGCTAAATTCTGAAAGAGGGGATTAACACATTTGCTTCTCTCCAAGGAGAATGCATCTTTTCTTTAGCAAGTTACAGTTCTATAAATGTAAAAAAAAGACAGTTTTTTATAACTGTAAAAGGCCGTGGCATGGATCTCATTAACTCATCAGCTCAGCATGCATCATGTGCCCTTGTGGAAAGAGAGCGTATCATTAATTGTTGTGTAGAAGGGCAGGAAAAGAATTAAAAAGCCTGAAATGTAAAATGTTTAATCCTATCTGAATCCCCCTCCTGACTCCAAAGCCAGCGTCGGCTGCAGTCACGTGCTCACAAGTTCCCTCACTCCCAGAGGAAGTTGTTTCTGCAGCATAAAGCAGATCTTTCTTTCCCAGCTCCTCCAACAGAAGCAGCTCTATGTTGGCGTTAACACTGCAGCTGGCAGCACAATAGACCCAGTTCAACGCTCACACCTACAAATTAGCTCCCAAAGAACCTCCCTTAAACCTGTGAGTGTCGGCTCAGGAACATGTTCCCACCCATCTCAGTTAAGGGGTTTTATGCAGAGAGGCTTGTTTTCACTGGGAAATATAAAAACTCAACGGCACACAGTTTGTTTCCTGGCTGTGCTGTCTTGTGACTTTGACAGTGTTTGAAAAGCGTGTGCGTCTTAGCAACATCTGTGAAAGCTTTTGTTTCCCCCCCATCATCTAATGCTGTTTGTTATAATGTCAGTGTTGCTATAAAGTGGCTGCTGCTCGTTATGCTTAAGCCTTGCCATTTGGTCCTCATTATGCTCCATTCCTGTGGGTTAAATAGCTCTTCCAGGCTTCTCTCAATCCGGAACATGCTTCAGCACTGAAATGCTGATGTACATATAATGTGATAGCCCAGGTGATTAACAGCCATTTGATGCACATCTGCTCTATTCTTCCTTTTCAGTGCATTTCATAGTTTTCTGCATCGTAATTAGTGTTGTTTATGTTTTTTTATGTGAAATATGATTTTGAATATTCCTTCATTAATGGGTTGGTTTCCAAACAGAAAAATAATTTAATAAGCGTAGTAGAGCTCTAAATGAAAGTATTGTGTGAAAAATAGACATCCTTCTTGAACTTTCTACAATCAACACATTCTTAGCTTTCAGGATAAGGTGTCACCATGAAATAAAGTGATCACACGTCAACAACCTAGCGTGTGTGAGCTCCCTTTGTAAGTAAGGCTCTGCTACACAGATTTTTCAATTCAGACTCGATTCTTATATTAAAGTCGTAGGGAAGTCATATTTGAATGTCAAATCATTCGGGCTTAAACATGTAAATTAATGTACTCTTTATCAGACTATATTGTCCCAAAATTTAAAACATCTTTAAAAAAATAAAAAATCCTGTCATAAAATCTGTTTTTCCCCGTTATTTTATGC
>NW_015151717.1:142270-149719 GCF_000732505.1 Cyprinodon variegatus
CACCAACTTAGTGCTACTTGGACCCAATGGAATTTCCCATTGGGAACCTACTAGCACTAAGTTGCTAACTGGTTAGCAAGATGTTTCCGACAAACTAGCCACAATAAATAAATATATATATATATATATATATATATATATATATATATATATATATATATACACACCAAAGATACGTTTTATAAAAGCGTTTGCTACTCTCCTTCTAGCTTTAATGAACAACCATTTCTTTATTTTAATATATGTATGGCTAGACACTCATTTAATTCATTTAACAGTTATTAGTACAGTTCAATAGTGATCCAATTTAAGAATCTAAATCCTGAAAGTTTAAGTTTCTAAATCCTGAAAATAGTTTTGAAATTTGAGTGGATACCAGGTCTGCTATCTTATTTATCAGAGTTTATCAAAGGTCTAAAAAACAATGATTAAATAAGATATCTGAACTTAGAACCTGGAAATAGTTTAAGGTGCTTTTAATGAGATGCCAGATAAAATGTTCTAATGAATCTTTTCTCCAGCTCTACTGAGCATGGAAGTGCTTAACCCATATATTGCTGCCCACTGCTGACCAGCTGGCTGATTTGGTCTCTGCAGGTTTTATTTAAATTGAAAATTATAATTTTCCAATTTAGACACAAGGCCATGGATAAAGATAAAAGATCATTCTTGTTTTCTCCAGTAGATGACCTGAAAAACAAAAACGGTGTTCTGATGTTGCACAACAAAGATGGGAATGATCCATAAAGTAACAACAAACAAGAAGTCTATAAGCAGCTGACAACAGGTTAACTAGAGGCCAGCTTTACCACAGCTCCTGTCAGATGGATCATGTTTGAATCTCGTTTGCTTGGTAAAAAGCTG
Organism: Cyprinodon variegatus; assembly: GCF_000732505.1. Taxonomy (NCBI): domain Eukaryota; kingdom Metazoa; phylum Chordata; class Actinopteri; order Cyprinodontiformes; family Cyprinodontidae; genus Cyprinodon; species Cyprinodon variegatus. The sequence continues at coordinate 143,135 of NW_015151717.1, forward strand.
ACATCAGGCTTTTCAAATCCAGAATTAGAAAAACTGTGCAGTCTGCCTTCAATTAAAGGGGAAAAGGTCAACTGCTGTGATAGAGGGTAGGATGGATGTTTGCATGAGGTGGAGAGGAAATGAATATAAAACCACCACAATAGTGATCTGCAAACAATGTCACTGATTAAAATTAAAAGTGAACAAAATGTTGGTTAACTTTTGTAAAACCATGTTCTTATAGTCCCTTAGGCCCTTGTCACACCATGCCGATTTATCCAGCCTATGTCTGACGTCCCACTGAACTTTCTCTGTATTTTTTTCCCAATTTTCAGCATATGCAGTATTCATAACGAGTCCAAAACTTATGTCCAATGACAGCCTAAAGCACAGCAGCGTAACGCACATGAAATCATTTCATGGGCGTTAGGAAGCATCAGTTAAAGCTGCTCCCCTCAGGTGCATCGCTGCTCCTGAGGGGGCCAGGGATGCACCTGGAGGCACCCGGTCTGCATAAAAAGATGTCTTGGATCGCGGTATTAACCTAGCTGCTGTTATCTCCCGCCCCCAGCTTCTCCAGAAAGAGAAGCAGGGATGTTTCCATGTAAAAATAACAGCTAACCTGCCTTGGATGTCTGCAGGGCGATGAACGGGTGACCGGAGGAGACAGCACCAGCGAGGTCTCAGTCTCCTGCTCCTCTACAGACGACACGGCGAGCGTCGGCCCGTCCAGTTCCAGTCCTGAAGGCAGCCAGGGCTTAGGCGGCAGCTGGAGCCCAGAGGAGGGCATCCAGCCTGAAGCTACTACCACTGAAGGGCAGGATACCTCTGGAGTAGGAGGAGGAGGAGGAGGGGTGGACGCTGAAGAGGAAGCAAAAGACAGAGTGAGCGAGGTACCGCGGCGTTCCTGGAACAGCAAACGCTCTCTGTCGCCCCTTCGCCGCCACAGCTGGGGTCCAGGAAAGAACAACGGAGGAGAATCAGAGATGAACCAGCGGAGGTGAGATCTAGAAAGGAGTATAGATCTAGTATAGATCCAAAGATGAGACTTCTTCTGGTCCAGATCTACAGTTTTATCTGAGGTCTATCTTGCTGATTCCAAACCATTCCAATACATAAAATCTTTATCTGATCATCTTCAGCTGGCCTGAAGAGGATTTCTAGACTCAAAAGGTGACAGTTCTTCATTTTGATCCATCAAACAAGAGAAATAAAAAAAAAAAAAACTTTTTACCGTATTAGAAGTACGATCAAGGATCAGCTAATCAAGGAAATTAAATAATCCATTCTAATATCTTTCCAAAAAATTGGTGCATCCTTTTTCATCATCAGCCTCCTGATGTTAAAGAGATAAAGATACTGTGGTTAAATCAGAGATAGTTGTTTAATCTAAACTCCAGGGGCTAGTGTTGGTCAGTAGGTGTCAATAAAACTGATGTCTGGGATCAAATGGCGGCATTACTAAAGCTTGATGATGCCGTCTCCTCTGCATCATTTGTGGAGTTTTATGACCTGTCTTTGAGCAGCTTTCTGAGCCAGAAGGCTGCAGTCTATCAGACCACACTCCTCAACCTGAACGCATGCATGCTGCTCTCTCAGCCCAGATCACAAGCGCCATGGTTTTCAACTAACTTTAGTTCCTAAAGCCAGGCATATACTACGATTTTTTCAATCATTGCACGCAGCTACAGCTCACACTGTATGATGAAACTGCTGGGTTCGTTGTACAGTGTGAGTTCACAGCTCACAATGTCTGTGGGGCTCAACACTATGATGCGATCTAAACTCTAAAAGCCACATCGGACTCGGCTCCGGAGAGAGAAGGCGCTATTCTGACTCATCTATCCTGAAGCCAAATGAGTATAAGGGGAATATGAAGCTCACTAGAGTGAAACACGCTGCCTTGGCAATTTGTGCAATTTTGTGCTGAAAGCCCTAAAAAGAAAAGGCGACGTATTTGGACAAAGACATGGCTGAGCAAACATGGCTACTATGGTCTGTCAATTTTATAGAAAGAACTCCATTTCACTCACACGCTGCCATGCTGCTGTGTTTTCATCTGAGAAAAAGAAGATTCCTTGTTTGCGCAATGAGCGATTTTCCGACTAAATATGAAACATGTTTGAAATCAGTCTAAGCCCTTCAGTTCCAGACTTTCACATCTGTTTTCTAGCCGATTGACGTGTTTTCTGGCTTCAACTTGTTGCGTGAATAATGGAGCCTTGGCGGAAGTTCTACTGAATAAAGTGATTACTAGCCTTCATCCGCCTACGACACAGCCTATCAGCTTTGAACCACGCCTCCATGAAAGCCAATCAGCATCAAAAGTTCAGACCTGTGATCCGCAACTCGTCTGCTACCTAGTGCGCAGGTGGCAGATGGGCTGTGACTTCATTTAGATGACCCCGTTTAGACCCACCTCCAGCCCCTCCTCCACCATCGTAGCTAAAACCTCATCAGGGATTCATTCCTCCCTGACTCTTACTGCTTTCCCTGTCTAATCTCAACTGGTCGGGCCGAGGACCGCCATGTTGAGCCTGGTTCTGCCAGAGGTTTCTTCCCAGTGGGGAGTTTTTCCTCTCCACTGTCGCTTCATGCTTGCTCATCATGGACAGGTTCTCTCAACCTGTGTTATCCAAGCTGGGCTTCCATCTTCCAGGTAAATCAAACGTGTTTGATTTTCTCCCGACCTCACGATTCCTGATCGGGAGGTAGTCATGAGAGGCTGATCACCTCTGGTTAGTCCCTGTATATAACACGACGCACCATCAGGCTGAAAGTCGGGCCTATCGGAAAATTCTCACACGACTGGAAAGTTGCCCTGAAAACTACCTGAATCTGAATCCTGCTGGTTCTGACTCCGCTTGTCTCCTGTTTGGTCAAATCCTAGAACGGTTGTTTGTTTGCCGAAACTTAGAATCCTGGTTAAGTGTGATGCACTTGGAAAAAGGGTCGACGCTGACACGGCTTCCTCCTCAGTAGGATCTATATCCTCAGACCGCCCAGCTGTCTGTGGTCAGAGAAAGCTGAGAGCGGAGCAGCAAGTGTCCTCAGCCTGCAGATGGACAGGGAAAGATGGCGGCGCTTCGGACGGCTCCTCAGCAGCGAGGAGATCGACATCGAGCTTGTGTTTGAATTTTAAGTAAATACTAAATCTACAAAGTCCACCTCGTTTTATGGATGGATGGAGGAACCTATTCGTTCAATGGAAACTGGTTTTAATAGCTTTCAATAAAGAGCATTTGCCTCCTTTTAGATCGCTCCATTTGTTCTGAACATAAGTTTAAGTTTCATTTAGGAATAAAAGCACCTCGCTTAGAGCACCAACTGGAGCTGCTTTTCCTCATAATGAACCGACCACTTCACAATCTCCCAGAAGCAAACTTTAAAGTGACTTTTTTTTCACAATACTTGACTTTAAACTGTTCTTTCAGGGTTGCTTAAACATGCAAAATCAAAGTGTTTTTGCGCACCTTATTGGGACTTTGGTGCAAATTTAAACTAGATTAAAATTAATTTAAACTGCGTCAGGGGAAAAAAGGCTTAGGACTTAGAAAAATCAGGGCTACCAAGTTAACCATAGATTGATCCTTTGGAATGAAAAGAGGTCTGCCTCTCCCTGTGAGGCAGGCTCACTGTCACCTGGAGAAATGTGAAGCTTTCACCAGGACGACATCAGTTTTACATACAGAACACAAATCCACATTTAAGCGCCTCTCAAGCTCATTAATTCTAGATTAAAGGTATTTATGTGATGACACGCGGTCATGCTTGTAGCTGTTTAATGGCTTTATGCAGCAGGTTTCCTCCTCATGCACCAGTTTGACACTGGGGATTGATTTCAGAGTCGCTGCTCTTGGCATGGTTCAGTTTCAGACTTTCACATCTGTTTTCTAGCTGATTGAAGTGTTTCCTGGCTTCGGCTTGATGTGTGAATAATGTGAGAGATTCACTAATAAATCAGCCAGAGCTCCCGATAGTCCTGTTTTTCTTCAATTTTCCGAAAGAGCAAAATCTTTATTTAAAATAAACTTAAAGAATCAAATAAAGAAATTAATTATCACTTTTATGGGGTTCAGTGATTAAAATGGAGACGAGTTTAAAGTGGAATCAGCAGCTTAGACCTCTGATATCAGCTGAGAAATGCTTGCTAAGTGCACCTGTAGGTTGAAAACCTCTAAACTGAAAAAAAAATCATTGTTTCTAACCTGCACACCTGCATTGCTTCATTATCTCATTGCACTTTTCAATTAGGCAGTAAAGCCCTGATGGTCTCATCCTCAACTGAAACGGTTCATTCATCATGTTCTGCCTTACATGCTTCCTCTCAAATCACAATTCATCTTTCCCATCATGCACCACTTCCTGTCTCTGTCTCATCACCTCCAGTTCCATCCGTAGCCCTGGTGAGGGGAAGCCGGCCTTTCACAGGAGAAGGTATTGATAAGATGTTGGGAGTGATCTGTTGTCCTCATGCGGTGCGGTGTGGGCTGTGTGAAGCTGCTGCTTTTTAACATCTGCTCGCTGCGCTGCTCCGGCTTTATGCTGCATCCCTGCAGGCGACTGTGCTCCAGGAGGTAGCTTGTCTTTTCACCCCTGCATGGCAGAGCTTCGTCTCTTTTACTACAGAGGGAGTAAAGTGTAACTCGGATGCATTGCTGCAGATTTTTAGAGATCCTGTAGGGATTTTTGAAGACAATGAAAGGCGTCAGAAGGGTTTTGAGTGCAGCCCTGCAGGAGAAGAGTCTGTGCCACAGCAATAAAAACCGAATGGAAGTCGTTCAAACTGTCAAATAACTTTGTTGACTCTCTAACCTGCAATTTTTACCCAGAAGGGGATGGGAGGAAGCATTGATGAAGGAAGCAGCTTCTTCCTTCATTCATATTGAACCAGGGTAGAGTTGGATCTCATTTGTTGGTTGAGCCAAACTCTACTCGACTCATAAATGCTTTTCTTTCTTTCTTTTTTTTTTTTTTTTACCAGCTCTCAAATATCCGTTATATAAAGATTCTCATGGGTTGAACGATGTTTAAAATTCATGTTGCCTGAACAGCCTCATTATGCTTTTTTCTAGGTAGAGAGAAAGGAATAAAAATGAACTGAAAAAAAAGTTTTTGCCAAAACAAAAAGTGAAAACTTTTCCCCCAACAAACCTTAAAAAAAATATATACATTTTGCTTTCTCCTTGAATACTGTCTCTCCATTCGCCTCTCGCCGAGCGCATTTAGTCCTGATATAGACACACAGCAGCCCAGCTTACACACTAATAATAACATCATCCGTCCTTTGTGCTTGCCAGGTTCTAATTAAGACATGTCTCACATTGTCAGAGGTCGCTCCTGCAACCATATGGCCACATCTGTCGCTAAAAAAAAGCAGCGGATCCAGCTGCTGGGCCTCCACTGGTAGTTCTGGTGCCCGCCGCATTGTGCTAGTGTTACCATAAACGCTCCAGCAGTGGCAAACGATTCAGAGGCCCGATCTCTGATCTATTCATTAACTAAAACTTTTCTTATAAGCACAGACGGAGAGGAGGAAATGGAGCATCGGATTTAGCAGAAACAATAAGTTATCATTGTGTGATTATATTTATACACACTCACACAACGTAGCATGTCTCCTTAGAGTTGCCGTCGACTCTGTTTGCACTTACAGCTGTCTTATCTCTTGCATCTTTCTGTCTGTTTCACTGATATTCCCACTTGTCCTTTTCATCTTATTCCCAAACTTCTACCATGTTACTCTAAACCCTTGAAGCTCTTTCCATCAGTGCTTTGGTCTCAGCCGGTCCCTGCAGGTATGGTGTTTTTGATCTCCTCCTTCGCTCAGACCACATGACCATTTTCAAACGATGCATGTTTACAATCCACATGATTTGCATCAGCCGTTGTGGTGGGTGTGTTTCTTTGTGTGACATTTGAGCAAGTCAGTGACTTCCCTTTACACGGAGGAGAGCTGCACTGTCTGCAGGTGTTTTTTTTTTTTTTTGTTTGTTCGGCATTAAGGGGCTCCTGGCTCTGCAGGGTGAGTGCGTAGCGCCAAGAGGAGGTTTTAATATGACAGATACAGCCGCCTGCCTTGAGGATTGCTGAGTGCCGCGGCAGGCTGGTCACTGATGATGATTCTTTTAGCTCGGCCTCAGTTAGTGATGCTTGAAAGTGTTGGACTGATGATTTGCTGGATAACGTTGGAGCTAAACTACCCCAGAGGCCGGAGAAAGAAAGGAGAGATTTACTGCGGGAGCCTCCAAGCGTCGGGGAGCCCGTCCTGGAGCAGACTGAGCTGCAGCTTGCTAGCATAGCTCATTCTGAAATGTAGCTGTAGTTTTCCTCGCCATAATCATTGCTTTGGATTTTTCAGGGCCTCTTATTCCCAGTCATAGATCGGTGTAATTGGGGTTGTAAATCACAGATGGCGGGGCTCTCTGTGCTGATGCTGATGTTGGAAGTTATTTGCAGCTGCTTCAGTTGTAAATCTGCTCCAGAGGCCAGCGATAACTCAGCTGACTAAACACTGTGCAGAGCTAGCTTTGTGAGTGTGAGCGTGTGTGTCTGCCAACAGGTGTGTGCATGCATTATGGTGTATCTCGTTGCAGCAAACAATTG
>NW_015151717.1:153058-155862 GCF_000732505.1 Cyprinodon variegatus
GAGTACAGCGAGCAAAGCTGCTGATCAAAGATGCATCATAGCAACAAGCACTCACTCACTGAAACATGAAATTGTTGATATGGTAGGGTGACCAGACGTTTCGAAATCGTCCGGGATTTTGGTCGACTACAGTGCAGCACGTAGTTGAAACACACTGGGCACTCGGCCCCGTGCTTCCCGCCACCCCAGCCCCCCTCCTCCGGCTGAGGACGGGCTGCTCCTGGCTCTTTCCTGAGGTCTGGTCCAGTCAGCGGCCCAGCAGTCCTCCTTTTCAGAAACCCAGATCTGGTCCTCATAGATATGCTAGCATTGCTATCAACAGCTTAGTGACAAAATCATACTTCCAGCTTGCAGTTGTGATGGCCTTACGGTCAGAAAAGCCCCTTGTTTCAGTTAAAGAGGTTAAGCAAATCCTGCTTTGAATCATCCACGATTTAGAAAGCTGTCTGCGGTAAAATGCTTTGAACAAATGAACAGCTGAGCATCAAACTTTGCAGGGATCTTCTGGTAGACAAAAATAATCCCTGCCTGTGGAGTCTTTGGATCCTTGGAAAGACTGAAAAATTTCCCCTTCCTATGTGCAGCCTGGAACACTGCATTTACACCCATGGTTTTGGCTTATTATCAATAGAAACACTGCCTGCTAGGGTTGTCACGATACTAAACTTTTCAACTCGATACCGATACTAAGGAAAATATTCGATACTCGATACCATTTTACCACCACAAGGATAAAAAAAAAAAAGACTCCAAAATTCTACAGAAATATTTTCATTAATAAATAAAATACAATAAATAAACACAATAAAGGTTGTATGCTGTGCACAGTATTAAGCAAGCTTGCTAAAAAACGTATAAAATTAAAATTAAGTGTTTCTTCCTTGGCTATGCTTTGCACACAATGACACTAGCCGAACCGGTTAAGAAACAAAAATAATTCTCAGCAGCTGCACCTGTTACAGAAAAAAAGCCTGAAACTGAAAAGTGCGTAGAATTATTCAATCACACAGTGTTCAGAAAGTGCATTGTCCTCTATTCTGCACTTTAGATGAATGANATGATAAAAAAAACTGTTGTTTCTTATATTTGCGTTATTTGTTTCAAATTAAAAACCAAACTAGCAAATGATGGATTACCCAGCACCATTCCTGATGATGAGCTATTTCAGCACCACGGTCAGCGTCACAGGTTTCTTTTAAGCTTTTTAATTTTAGTTCGCTAAACATGGCACACAAAAAAAGAAAACATCCAAGACCTGCTGTAGTCACGTCTCCAGTAAAGAAGTTGTCTAAATCCTGGAATCTTTTGGCTGCATCATCCATGGACATTTTTTTTGGGTTAAGAACATTGAAAAGTTTTGCTGTTTAGTGAAAATCTGGAAAGCTGTTTTGATCTTGGATAACTTCATCTTCCTGCATCTCATAATTAATAACATTTTGGCTCCAGTCTCTCCCCTCAGTGAACTTGGTGGAAAAGGTGCACCTTCTATCCATGTCTTTGCCTGTTTCAGGAATTTCTTTAAATTAAGCATAAGAAAGGTTTTATCTGCTTTGTAGTGCCTAACAGACCTCTCTTGTGACTTGATACATCAAGCAACAAATGCTAAAGATTACATTTAGGACAATATGTCAGCCATTTAACCTGCACTGACCTGCAGTTTTCTTTACCAAACAGGACTGAAGGAATTGTCATCGTTTGGGAAATTTTCAGATTCTACAGAGGAGTTTCTTATGTATAGTTCAGCCAGCTGGTCTACATAAAGCAAATAAAGAATGAAACACTTTGGGTCTTATCCTTCCCTCTAACCATTAGTGTACACTCTGAATGACTGACACTTGTGGATTTCCTCTTTGGACGATGTTGTAATAGGGCGAACAGTAATGAGACAGGAACTGAATGAGATTTACACTTGGCTGATCCTCTCCTGGCTCACTCTATCACTTCTTGTGTCCGCTCATCAGCAGTGCTGCTTCTCCTGTTGTATAATTTTCAGGTCTCTATCGACCCACACCCTATCCTCCTCCTCCGTCAGCCAGTCATTCACTGTGACACACGCTCTGTTAGTTACCACATGAGTGGGGATTTCAAAGTGTTGGCCTCACCAGCGCACCATCTTTCTGTGCAAAAAAAGTGTTTAATTAGATTTCAAGTTCAATTAAATTAGATTTAAATATATGTGTCCATTATATATTTCTTTTTAACTCTTGTGCTGCTTGTTCTGTTAAACAAACAGTTAAAATAAACTTGTGATAAGACCAAAAGCAATGTGAGTGGGAGAATTTGGTCCAAAATTTACACCAAAATGAGAAAAAAAAAAGGAAACATTCAGATTTATATTTCTCTGATAGCTGCTGCTGTAACAAATTAGAGCAGAGTAAATGCTATTTCTACAACCAAAGCTGTGCGCTGCTGGACAATTATTTATGAAACTGGGAACACACTACACAACTCTGGATGGATGGATGGATGGATGGATGGATGGATGGATGGATGGATGGATGGATGGATGGATGGATGGATGGATGGATGGATGGATGGATGGGGGATGGATGGATGGATGGATGGATGGACGGGCGGACGGACGGACGGACGGACGGACGGACGGACGGACGGACGGACGGATGGATGGATGATGGATGGATGGATGGATGATGGATGGATGGATGGATGGATGGATGGATGGATGGATGGATGGATGGATGGATGATGGATGGGATGGATGGAGTCAGTTTATATTTTTTCTTTCTCTACTGTTTCTCTTTGTGTGTTTAACCTCCACCTACCAAAGAACTAAAGACATGAAT
>NW_015151717.1:158564-164639 GCF_000732505.1 Cyprinodon variegatus
TTTTCATTAATTTCATAAATTTTTATTTTTCATTAATTTCATAAATTTTTATTTTTCATTAATTTCATAAATTTTTATTTTTCATTAATTTTTATACATTTTTTTCCGGTGTAACAATAAACATATACCGAACCGAAAACCGTGACCAGAAACCGTGAATCGAACCAAACCGTGGATTTTGTGAACCGTTCCACCCCTAATGAATAAGGATCCTCTCCTGTAGAATCCAAGCAAATTAATGTTAATTGTAATGTTTAAACACATTTATCCATATGTGGGTAAACATTTATATCCTACAGCAGATTAATCACATTTCCTCCAGGATAAACTATTTATCATTACTTTTTATGATATATTTAATCTGATTTAGTTCTATAAAGGCCTAATAAACACTTAGAGCCCATTCAGCAGGCTGATCTGATCTGGTCCAACATGGCCGACTCCTGGCCTAGTCAAAGTAAGGCGCCGTCTGCTGGCTGAAGCTGTAAACCAGTCTGACCTCCAGGCTGGAAGCAGCTGAACATCTCTGAGGGTCTGAATGTGGCTCCATGAGCACAGATTCTAAACCTAGATTGGTTCATTAAAGGCGGCGTCACAAACCGCTGCTGGTCTGAACTGGTTTTCTAAAGATGAGAGAAGCTGGAGGAGAAGTAGAGGCGACCGACCTACCTCCAACACGCCGACATGGGCGGCAGCGTGGGGTCAGGGGTCGTCTGCGCCTTCAGATGTTTCCTCCCTCCAACCTCAGCGTTCTGACAGGAAGTGAGCTCAGGCGCGGGAAGCCGAGGTTCTCACGCTTTGTGTTCTCTGCAGGTCTCACCTTCAGGACCTGAAGGACGTCGCCCACAACATCCACTATGAGAGCTACCGTGTGCGCCGCCTCGATGAGAGCAACATGAACCTCAGCGAGCTGGTGCTGTCCAGCTGGCCCCTGAAGAACGGCGCCGACCCGTGTGACATCGAGAGCCAGCTGTGATGGCCCCGCCCCCTGTAGCCCCTCCCCTCAGTCACATATGGGAAGCCATCAATCTTTAACGTGGGACCAAGTAGTGGGAAACAGTTTTTACATAAAATAGAAGAAATGTTGATGCTGAGCTGGTGTCTGTTTGCTGTGAGGTCAAAGGTCAGCTGGTCACCCTGCAGGGTGGAGAGATGCTCCTTCAGATGCTGCAGCAGCTCCATCAGGCTGTAGGTAGTAGACCTCAGGCTGAAGCTGCGTGTTTCTGACCAGGATTAAACTATAGCTGACCTGTAGGGGTCACTGGGATCCAACCAGCTGTAACTGGGAACCAGTGAAAAACTTTCTTCAAAGCTTTCTGTCTGCATTAAAGTGCCAAAATATCTGAAAATAATCCTGAGTTAATCTGTGGTTTTCATTAAAGTGTTGAAACGTCAGTTGAAGCAGCAGCTTTGCTCAGAGCGCCACCCAGTGGAGAAAATAAAGAAGGAAGGTTTTTATGCAGGAGATTACAGGCTGAGGAATCCGCTTCTGAGGCGGATTTCAAACCTTTTCCACAAACATCGCATTAATCTGGGTTTCTGAGAGAAGAAGAAAACCAAGCATGTTGGTGAAAAAGGAGCTGCAACGTTTAACGCCTCTAAAATTGCTCAGATTAAATAAGAAGTTCAGGATTAGATGCTAAACATTTTTCCTCTTTCGCAGATTTCCCAAAAATTCAACTTAAATAATCCTCAACTTTCTGTCTTTTTTTGTTCTTTCTTGTTTTTACAAAGTTATATCCAATGATTGTTTTTACAACCTCTGCTTGACTGATACACAAGTGGTTTTCAAAATGTTGTTTTTTAATCTGAAATAAAACCTATAAAACTTTGCTGTGGTTTTAGTCCGTGTTTGCTGATCTATTCTCTGAACATCTGAGATCATCGCCTTCTTCCAGACTCCATCCATGCAGGAGGCGCCGACAAATCCAGCAGCTTTAAAAGCTTTTAGAGTTAAAAACAAAGTTTCTGCTGCTTACGGATAAACTGGGGAAATATTTGATCCACACAGGAAGTGGATCCAGATAAATGAGAGAGAAACGAGCTTTTCTCCGCTGCAGTGGAGCCGTTTGGGAAGTTAGCAGTTAGAAACTAGTTCTGGTTATTTACTTTATTTTTTCATTATGTCATTCATTTCTTTAAATCAAAGTTTAAAACTAAATATTTTGATTGTCAATCAAAAATAGTCAGCAAGTTAAATATGTTAATATTTAAGTTAATATTAAATAAATATTTAACTAGCTTGGTGCTAGCTAAATATTTAGTAGTGTTGCGCTGATGCCAGGCTGAGCAGCATCAGCTGATACCTTCAGTTTGAAATGATGTGTGTTTATATAAAGAACTGCATCCTGCTGGATGTAAAATAATCACCATCATGGCTTCAAGCTGCTGCCTTCCTTAGTGAAGCAGGAAACAGACTAAAACAAACTGAATCCAGTAGAACTTTTTATTTCCTACCTGGAATGGGTGACAATACCAATACCACCATTATAGTGCTGGATCGGGGGCCCGTCCGGTACTGGTATCGGGGCAACATTAATATTTAGTTTCTTAAATAACTATTTAGCTTGATGCTAAATAGTTATTTAACAAACTCTAACAAATGTTAAGTTTAGACACTAAATTTTCAGTTAAAATAATAAATATTTAGTTTAGAAGTTTGACTTTTATAATTGAATAAATGACATAATGAAAAAAATGTGGGAAAAAATAGCCCCCTAATTTTTCTCTTAAAAGACGCTAAATGAGCATAAATATTAAATTTTTCTCAGAGTGAGATAGAAAGAGAAGCCAGGAAACTGGAGGTGGTGCAGATGGAGAAACAGCTGCTGCCTCCATCCTCCTCTAACTTATTATCAATTAAAGCTTAAAATATTTCCTTTAACTTCCTGAAATAAGCGGCGGTTTTTCCACCTGGTTGATCAGTTGTTCAAAAAAATAATGAACTAAATTTATTATTTTGAGGATCAAATAACTCTTCACACAGATCTCAGCATTTTCTTTATATTAAAGGTCCAATGGTGACGTCATCTCAGACTTAGGGACTCTCCACTGCCACCCAGTGGCCATCAGTTAAAGTGCGCTCAGCATCAGCAGCACTGAGAGAAAAAAGCAGCATCTCCATAAAGTCAGTAAATCATCAGTTTTATTTGACTGCTTAGTTAGACTTGTGCTGTACAAGGGTCGTAACAAAACGCTGAACGATGAGCAAAGGAGCGCAGACAGTGATAGAAAGGATCCGCCTTAGAAAATGACCGGGGTGATGCTCCGTACAAAGGTTAGTCGGTTGCAGCTACAAAATGACATGAGAGCTCATCTTATGTAAACAGACGTGTGAATTCATTGGAAGCTCATCAGAAGCAAAATCCCCAAAGCGGAGAAACTCCACGGCTGAGATTAAACAGGAACAAAGAGGCTAAATATGGTTCAAATTATTACAATCATCCTAAAAAACACGTTGTTTTCCACAATAAGAACCTTAAACTGAGCGTTGAGGGTTTCTGAGGAGAGGTTCTGTAAAAAGTTTAAACCTCCTGCAGGAAAACATCGAAGGAAACCCAGGTTCCTCCTCATGATGACCTCCTGGTGCTGCTCCTCTAAACTGCAGGAGGCTCATGTTCCCATCCTTCAGCTCTGCTCAGGTGGGAACTTCTGGGACCAACAGGTGCGTTTAAAGAATCCTGTTATTTCAGCGGTTCTCCAAGAAGCTGAACTAACAGCCTGCAGAGGGAAGCCGGTTAGTTTTATTCTCAGAATCTCTCTGTTCTCAGTAAAGTCCAGATGCTCACTTAGTTCCCAGCTTCAGATGCAGCCTTAATAATTTTATGATGGAAACATAGAAATAGGAAATAGATCATTTTAGATGATCACTAATAAACAATGCAGCCTGATAAACTTTCTAGATCTGATTTCTAGGTAACTAATAACCTTAAGATCTGGTCTGGAGAAATGCGGCACATCAATCAAATAATATTCAGTTTGAACATTAGAGTCAAACATTGTTGAAGTATTTGTTCTGTAGAAAGTAGGGCTGGATAGCGATGCTTTTCTATCAAATAAATATGCGTGACATGAAAATCCAGATGTGAAAGAATGAGAAGGATCAGCCTCATTTCTGAGCCGGCAGGTGGAGCCGATTCCTCTGAGGTTCATGATCCACAGCGAGTTTTAAACGCTGCTGGACTTAAAGCTAAGCTAAGCTAAGCTAAGCTAAGCTCAGCTCAGCAGCTCCAGCCCATAATGTAGCCCATAGTTCTGGATCTGGATCTATTGTGACCATAAAGACATTCAGTCGTCAGCAGCAGCCAATCAGATGATGATTCCTTAGATTTTATCATCTTCTAAAGCTGAGCTTAAAATTTGAAGGTGTTTCCGTTTCCTGCTGCGGTTCAGGAAGATCAGAGACGCCTCCAGAATCCATTTCCTGTCTGAATAACGAGCAGCTTGACTGCAAACATGCTGATGACCAGAAACGCTGCAGGCTGACCCCAAACCATCATGGAGTCTGATTCTGATGTGATTCTTTGCTTCAGCAGAACCTCCCCTCACCAAGCCTGAACTAGTCCTCTAACCGGGTTAACCGGGTTAACCTGGTTAAGCGGGTTAAGCGGTGGATTGCAGGGCGCTGGATGACGCTCGCCTCTGGAGGTTTTTCCAGTTTTAGGAGTTTTGTCAGTAATAAGCTTCCAGAGAATCGGCTGAGATCTTTTTCAGGAATTGGATGATGTAAACATTGTTCAGCCATGGCAGAGGGTGACATCACATGTTAGAAGCTTTATGGAAATCACACTTTGTAGATCTGCTGCCACATTCAGCACAATGACAGTAAATATAACATTAGAGCAGGTAGGCCCTAACTGGAGGGACCAAACAGCAACACAGACTTCACGGAGGAAAACCAGGCTGAAGATCATCATGTTCATGAAGTTTAGTCCATTTTACTAAAGGGGCCTGAAATGTCACAACATAAATCATCATATCGTTAATAATCAAACAGCAATTAGCTCAATTAAGGTCACATTTGAAGCAAACGTAAAGAAAATTGTTGAAATGCCTTTTCAATAAATAAATTCTGCAAATAAGACACATTTATTTAAATAAATAAATACAGGAATAAATAAATATACGACTGTACACCAATGATCCTCTGGAACCAGAAATGAAACCCGGACTGAGTGAAAACATGCAGGGACTGCTCGCCGCCACTCAGCGGGCGGCTGCACGGACTGCTCGCCGCCACTCAGCGGGCGGCTGCGTTTGGCACATCCTGCTTTCGCCCCTTTAGGTGGGAGGCAGGTCGGGGCAGAAGGGAGGGAGCGACTCTACGGGAACGCCACTGCCGTCCCGCCTCGCCTGGAAGCAGAACAGCTGAACATCTTCTTCATCACAGGAGGCGCGGACCCTCAGTGCTCTGGATTCACTACAAACAATTCAGCTTCCTTCAACAAGCTGCAGATCCAGACGTTCAGAACCAACCAGGACCGGTCCGATGAGGAGCAAAGCTGCTTCACCACAGAGAGGCAGGTGGGGCAGCATCCACCCTCCGGTCTGACTGATGCAGCAGACTGCGTTACTGTGGTTACCAGCAGGTGGAGCTGCAGGACGGTGGCGGATGCATCACTCCATGTCCCGCCTACCAGACATGATGCTGCTAAAGAGCCTCCAGCAAACACACAAGGAGATCCTTTAAATGGTCATCAGGTCAAAGTTCAAACTGATCCTGGATGCTGTTACTGAGACTCAGGCTGAGTTATTTCTATCTTCAATGAGAACAAAGTGGAAGCTGAAGGGATGTTAGAGGCGTCTTTGATGTCTGTGACCCATCAGGCTGTGGGGCAGCGAGAGGGAGAGCACATCTTTTAAACGCTAACAGAAAGGCTGACTTTTGTTTAACCTCCGTCTGCATCTGGAAACATCGGATTCATTCAGTTTATCGCTGCTCATGATGATGTAACCGCCGTCTGAGTGGTTTGACGGGTCAATGACATCCTGTCTGACCTTCTGTTCCTTCATCCCTTCAGCTCCCCATCTGCCCCGTCTGCCCCCATCTACCCCCCATCTGCCCCCATCTACCCC
>NW_015151717.1:165580-168228 GCF_000732505.1 Cyprinodon variegatus
GGGGGGGGGGGAGTCAGCACTCATGATCTCCAGGAGTTATATTTGCTTCATTTACATATAGAATAGGTTTCAGTTTATGAGCTTATGTGTGAGTTTAAACGGCTAAAAAAACTCTTTATCTTCATCAAACAAAAAGTTTTGAACTTCCTCTTCAGAACTTCTGGCTCTGAACTCCCTTCTCCAACTTTTCTATTAAAAAACTCCCTCCAGGTCGGCAGAGAGGCTCCTCCGGGACTAACAGCCTTCCCTTCACCGTGAAAACTTGCTGTCAGACAAGACGTCTCATCAAGTTCTTCACGCATCTTCTAAAGCAAAGCTCAGACGCCATCCTTGCCTTTATCCGCGGCGGGTCCCTTCCTGTACCTTCCTGCCTCTCCGTTCAGGTGGCTGAGGGGGGCGGTGGGTGAAGTGTGGTGGGGCAGGAGAGGAGGAACAATGCAGGAACAGGTCAGTGTGAAAAGGACGAGGTTGAAGGAGGTGGTCTGTCTGATGAGGGCTGGGCGGTCTTATTCGATGACCATGCAGTGGGGCAGGTGCTGGGCGTAGTACTTGAAGAGCTCGGCGGTGGCTCCAGGACAGTTGGTCAGCTCCAGTTCTTCTAGCTCCTGCAGCTGGATGAGGCCTGACAGGCCGGTCGTGGTCAGCAGGGGGCAGCCTGACGAAACAAGACCACAAACTTTATTCATGAGCACAGCTCATCCAAAGGTCATCGGCGGACAAAATGCCATCATTCCAGCTTCTCTCTCGGTATTTCATTCTAACCTAAAGGTTAGGAACAATACCAGAATTTAACAAAGCCGCTCACAGTTCCTGTTTCAAAATAAAAGCTTTTCCTGGGTTTAATAATTATTTATTCAAGATTAATATTAATATATCTTAGTATTAATAGAATGTGCAATTTACTATTTGATACCCTTTGCAATAACCATATATATAAATATCAATCTTTATAAATACCAGTGTAAACACACCTGTATAATGATCCTACTAAATGATCCTTTGGCTCCTTCTTCTCCTTTGACAATTTGAGCTGATGGAACGAGTTAATTTATTATAATAATTATAATTATAATAAGATAATTTATTTATTTCAAAACATCAATCAATCAATAATATTAATTCTGACATTGGGGAACAATGTCTATTCTGATTTTTTTATAGGGGGATGAAGGTTTTCTCCTCTTTCCAAACCTTTGCAAGCTCCACTATCACAGCCTACTCCCACAGGGACAGATAGTCCTGCCGTCCCTACCGTGCTTGGGGACAAAGCTGTACTGTATGGACTCTCTATGCTGTGAATCTCCCTGAGGCTCAGCAGGAAGTAGGCGAAGGACCAGAATCTGCAGACTGAACCTGGTGGCTAACAGCTGCAATCAGACTGTTCAGCAACATTTCTCTCTGAGTTTACAAGAAACTTTAAGATGCCAGAGACCGGAGGAGTGCAGGATCTAAGAGGAAAGGAAACTGGAAACAACTCTTTCCAAGATGGAGATCAGCAGAAGCCACCAATGGGGAAATGATAGGAAAAGAGTTGTGCATGGCAAGCTAACAGGAAACTAATAGTGACTGCATGATAACATGTTTGAGCTGTTGCTCATGAAGCTAAAATAGGCTTGATTTGACTAAAGGTTTAAAGACGGGTTCTCTCAGTTAATAATGCAACGTGTGGTGCATTAATTAATTCCCTTTTAATTTTAAATCCCTTTTACATATATTTATGTAATTATATATGCACAGATTTATGAGTTGTGATCTTCTATTTTTTTAACTATAAAATGTTTAGTCTGTTTCACCTGCCTACAAATGCCTGAGTGAGAGGAGAGTTTGGGACATGAGATTCCCGTAAGAAACCAGATTCTTTCTCAAGGTTTTTTCATAACCTGTTATTGTTTAACCAAAGTGTCTGTAATGTGTTTTGGCTCCATTTCAATCATTATAAGGAAGGAAGACAAACAGTCTAGATCAGACATTTGCTTGTTTTAACTCATAAAATTGCATAATTATTCTGGTGAATTTCTATATTTTCTGGCCCCTTACATGACATCGGACTCCTGCACCCAGAGCTGAACGCAGCTTTGTTTTCATACTACCTCCCTCCACAGCGCTGACGTCACAGTCGTCTGTTAGAAAGTGCTGCTCATTGACAGGTTTATAGAATTATTTAGCATCAAGGCTAGGCTAACTGCATGCAGAGAGGCTAAGCCTGTATTCTGCTTTCCCTGCCTCCTTTTCAAAGGTCAGGATCTGACCCAGCATGGATAAAGACAGGACTGATTTAAAGCACTTTGCAGAACATTTTAAAATGCTGTTTTTTGTTATTGGCATTCATATAAATAGACTAGTGTAAAACCTTAGTATACATTTGATTAGTTTTTGGTCTATGTCTATTTTCAAGTTATATCGCCCCCTGGAGAAAACTCCACCAGCCACCACTGCGTCTTACAGCTTCTCTTCACTCAAGGTCAGAGACGTATTTGTTGAGTAAGCAGCTCCGTCTGTCTCAGTGGTCGTGTTAAGACTCTTCACTGCAATTGCCTGCTGAGGGCGCCAGTGTAAGGCAGCCTCACAGCTGTCAATGTGACCCAGGTCAGCTGTGTGCCCCAGGTCAGCAGTGTGCCCCAGGTCAGCAGTGTGCTCCAGGTCAGCTG
>NW_015151717.1:169533-172637 GCF_000732505.1 Cyprinodon variegatus
CCCAGGTCAGCTGTCAATGTGCCCCAGGTCAGCTGTCAATGTGCCCCAGGTCAGCTGTGTTCCCCAGGTCAGCTGTTTGCCCCAGGTCAGCTGTGTGCCCCAGGTCAGCTGTTTGCCCCAGGTCAGCTGTGTGCCCCAGGTTAGCTCTGTGCCCCAGGCCAGCTGTGTGCCCCAGGTCAGCTGTGTGCCCCAGGTTAGCTGTCAATGTGCCCCAGGTCAGCTGTGTGCCCCAGGTCAGCTGTGTGCCCCAGGTCAGCTGTGTGCTCCAGGTCAGCTGTGTTCCCCAGGTCAGCTCTGTGCCCCAGGTCAGCTGTGTGTTCCAGGTCAGCTGTGTGCCCCAGGTCAGCTGTGTGCTCCAGGTCAGCTGTGGCTCCCATGTGCAATGGTTGAATGTATTGCAAAGAACTTTGGAGTCTCTTAACTCAATGGCGCCACCTGGCTTCGGGACATTGACCATGTTTTAGGTTTCTTGCAGGTTTTTAAAGGGTTGTTTAAAACAGGAAGACCTCAGAAAGTAAAGGGTCTTCTTTAATTAGCTTTTATCTATGAACAAATCTGTCTACCAGTATTCTCAGTTTTTTATGAATTGTGTGTTATTTTGTTTGATTGTGATTAGCTTGGTGCTTTAGAACTGAACTTTTTATTCAAATTAGACATTTAATGGTGTGATTAATATGTATGAAATGTAAAATGACCATTAAGTGCCTAAATCCACAGACCTCTTTTGAAAAGGTTGCACCCTGCCTCCATATCTCTACAATGGTCTCTTTGTTGTTGAGGCCTTGAGAAGCGGCGTACTAATGACTCTTCTCCATGGGCTCTACTAAGCCCCGCCCCTCTCCAATCGGCCCACTTCCTAAACATTTCCATCAGTGGTTTGTTCCAGCCAGGCTGTCTGTTTTAGTGCCTCCTCAGGGGAGCTGAGTGGGACTGAAGAGTGGGAACATGAAACTGAAGAGGGACAACATTAATATCAAGGAGGAGCTCAGACAGGAGTATTATTTCACTATTTACAAACTGAAAGCCTTTCCTGAGGGGAAACTGAAGGACTTGTGAATAACAGGCAGGTGGCGCTGCATTTCATAAGCTAACTCTGAGCTAACTCGGGGGCATTGAAACTCTGCAGATCCAGCCTATCTTCAGTTTTTCTCCTAAAGCCGCAGCTGCAGGTGGCAACAGAAGCAGTTGGCTGAGGAGTATAGAGAGACCCACCAGAGAGGAGCTGCTAGCATTCGACCAGCCACAGTTTGAAGACATTTAAAGGGGAACGCCGGTTCTTTTATACATTGGGTCCTTGATTTTCCGTTATTCCATCATGTTCTACTCACCCATATGAGTTTAGTGTCATTTGGAGCCGTTCTGAAGATATTCCGTTAGGTTATATCCAGTAACGTCTTCCTATGGGCAACGACTGGAAGGCACAAACTAAACTGTTCATCATTTATTCTTTATGGTACGCCAGCATTCAGAACATGGAGGCCAATCACTGGCCCCCAGACATCCGCAGATTTATTAGATTTATATCTTTTAAAAACAAAGCGGCCGGCTCCCGTTCATTCATGTAAATGGCGTTCCCCTTTAACGTCAAACATCAGAGACATCGAAACAGTTCAGTCAGGTTACCATTAATCATACTCAGACTTTATGAAGGGAATGATAGTGAAGCAGAAATCATACCTGCAAGAGACAGAAGACGAAGGCTCCTCATTCCAAACAAATGCTGCAGACCGAAATCTTGCACCTGCAAATTCATGCATGCAGAGACAGAGTTTTTCCAATGAAGAATCGTTCTAAGAATAAACATAAACAGCATTTCATGAACAGCGACTTACTTTAAACCTTTCTAACTACATTTAAAACCACAAACTAAAAATGTGGTTTCATCATAAACTCTATTTTAGATTAGTAGTTAATTATGAAAAATAAAATGATCTTGGCCTACTTAACGTTTGATATAATTCCGGCCTAGTCAAAGTCAGAGTTAATTCCGGCCTAGTTAAAGTCCGAGATAATTCCGACCTAGTTAAAGTCCGAAATAATTCCGGCCTAGTTAAAGTCAGAGTTAATTCCGGCCTAGTCAAAGTCTGAGATAATTCTGGCCTAGTCAAAGTCCGAGATAATTCCGGCCTAGTCAAAGTCCGTGATAATTCCGGCCTAGTTAAAGTCCGAGATAATTCTGGCCTAGTTAAAGTCCGAGATAATTTCCGGCCTAGTCAAGGTCCGAGATAATTCCGGCCTAGTCAAAGTTCGAGATAATTCCGGCCTAGTCAAAGTCAGAGATAATTCCGGCCTAGTTAAAGTTCGAGATAATTTCCGGCCTAGTTAAAGTCCGAGATAATTTCCGGCCTAGTCAAAGTCTGAGATAATTCCGGCCTAGTTAAAGTCCGAGATAATTTCCGGCCTAGTTAAAGTCCAAGATAATTTCCGGCCTAGTCAAAGTCTGAGATATTTCCGGCCTAGTCAAAGTCAGAGATAATTCCGGCCTAGTTAAAGTCAGAGATAATTTCCGGCCTAGTTAAAGTCCGAGATAATTTCGGCCTAGTCAAAGTCCGAGATAATTCCGGCCTAGTTAAAGTCCGAGATAATTTCCGGCCTAGTCAAGGTCCGAGATAATTCCAGCCTAGTCAAAGTTCGAGATAATTCCGGCCTAGTCAAAGTTCGAGATAATTCCGGCCTAGTCAAAGTCCGAGATAATTCCAACCTAGTTAAAGCTCGAAATAATTCTGGCCTAGTTAAAGTCAGAGTTAATTCCGGCCTAGTCAAAGTCTGAGATAATTCCGGCCTAGTTAAAGTCCGAGATAATTCCGGCCTAGTCAAAGTCCGTGATAATTCCGGCCTAGTTAAAGTCCGATAATTCCGGCCAAGTCAAAGTCAGAGATAATTCCGGCCAAGTCAAAGTCAGAGATAGTTCCGGCCTAGTCAAAGTCAGAGATAATTCCGGCCAAGTCAAAGTCAGAGATAATTCCGGCCAAGTCAAAGTCAGAGATAGTTCCGGCCTAGTCAAAGTCAGAGATAATTCCGGCCAAGTCAAAGTCAGAGATAATTCCGGCCTAGTCAAAGTCAGAGATAATTCCGGCCAAGTCAAAGTCAGAGATAATTCCGGC
>NW_015151717.1:175109-177953 GCF_000732505.1 Cyprinodon variegatus
TACCTCGACGCCAGAGTGTTTGCCTAAACAGGGCACTCTAGCCATGCTTAGTTTAGCAGAGTCTAACCTGAGTTTTTGTCAACCTGAGTCTTAACTTGTTTTTGTCTTTGCCTCTCGGCAGGAAGTCATCCTGCAAACTGGATGTTTCGGACCTTCTCTCTCTGGAAGGATCAACTGAGCTTCTAACTGAGCTGGGGTTCCAAACAGGAAGTTTGGATCCACTTTCCCCAAGAGGTCGTTTGAGCTTCACACTGAGCAAAGGTTTCATCTGCACCGCAGCCTGTTCCACTACCGCAGGAAATCTGAGTGGCAGTCAGCTTCTCCATTCACCAGGGAACAACCGCAGTCTGAGTAATCTCCGTCCGCCCACCACCAAACAAGACAATCTCTGGAACATTCCACACAGACTGGATTCCATAAAGGACACCTTTTCCTGGAGAAGTGAGTCTGCAAACTATTCCTCCAATTCAAGCCTAAGAATCAAATGTCCCACTGAGCCTGAACTAACCGCAGTGTCTTCCCCTCATCTTCCAGTTCCGGCAGAGCAGAGTTCAGAGAAACTCTGCACCGAGCTTAATCTCTTCAATAAAACCCGTTTAACTTTTCCTCTGTGTCTCTCTGTTTGGACTTCTGCATTTTGGGTCAGACCTTTAATTAAATCCTGACACCTAACAGGAACTAAAGTAAATCCATCATTTCAGATATTTCGATCCCCTGGAAAACTTTTTTCCCTCTGCTTGGTGATTTCCGCTCCTTTTCCTGCTCTGCCCCTTCAGATGTTTGATCCGTCTGAGACTCTGCTTTCTCTCTAACCTGTCCAGCACCAGTTCCTCCAGTTTGTGCAGGTCACAGGCGATGTACTCCAGGGCCATGTCCGTGATCCGGGGGCACCAGGACAGGTCCAGGCTGCGGAGCTTCCTCAGGTTCTCGGCCACCAGCTCCACGCCGTCGTCCGTGATCTTGGAGCAGCCGGAGAGGCTGAGGGCGGTCAGGTTGGGGAGACTGTGGACCATGTTCACCACCCCATGGTTGGTGATCTCCCAGCAGGACTGCAGCCGTAGAGTGTGGGTGGTGTAGCCCTAGGAAGAGATTTTCATTGTTTATCAGGACTAGCAGCCCTCTGATGACTGACTGGAGCAGGAAACATGGTGAGATGTTTGGAGAGCCCACCTGTTTGGCTGTGAAGTAGGCCATGGCTGTGTCAGTGACATGGTAGGCCTGCAGGCTCAGCTCTGACAGGTTGGGCAGGAGCTGGGAGATAGCAGCGATGGCGTCATCAGCCACATTGATGCAGTCGCTGACGCTGAGGGAGGTCAGCCTGGCGTTGAGGCTGGACCACAGGCCGGCTTCTGTGAAGTCGTTGCATCCTGACAGCTCCAGATGCATCAGGCCTTGCATTTGCTCCAGCATGACCTGCAGAGTAAAAGCCAACAAATCCAGCATCAGGACGGAGGAACTGAACGTCAGAACACCTGAACAGCAGCGTCTGGAGGCAGCCGGGCTTCTGGAAATGTAGAAAAAAGGAGAGAATCTGAAACGCATCGATCTGCACGTCCTTCTCCAGGACGAGGCCTGAACTAGGGTGACCAGACGTCCGGCGTCCAGCAGCATCCAGCAGGACGCCTGTCTGTCCTCCTTTATGAGGCACCAGGGCAGGTTTTTATTTTTACTGGCCTGCAGCACAACATCCAATCAGAAAATGTAAAGAAGTGCATCAGATATCAGGACTAACAGATGATTGGCTAAGATGCTGCCGTGTCAGATAAATATCTGCTTGTCATTGGTTAAAACAGAAAGCAAGGATCAGAGTGCTGTCAGGAGGGTTACCCTGAGAAGAACAAGGTTCACCTCATGCGTCCCAGCTGACCCCCCCCCCCTCCTGGTGTGGTGATTCTTTTTTTAGCCCCCCTTTGTGTGTGAAATGATTTTTTTAATTGTTTGACTCAAATCTGCTTTGAATTAGATGCATATTAGTGACATGAACACATGGAAACCAATTATTATTCAGCAACAAACTTTGCTGAAACAAATAAGAATCTTAAACATAAGCCTGTCCTGCTGCACTTCGATCTGTGAAAATGAATAGAAAACAATAAATTAATAAATAAATAAATGTTGCAGATTTTTGGTGCGACAGCAAACTTGTAAACATATTTGTGTCTTAAATGCAATGAATGTAGGCTACAGTTATAAAACAGAACAAATGCTCCATAATGTGGCGACTTTATCCGCCTGTATTTCCTCCTGCAGCAGTGAGGATTTGATTGTCTTTAAATGCTGCAGAGTAAAACTGCGTCAGTGTTTAAATTCCTCCGTTCGTCCTCCATCCTGCTCTGATGCCTCCCGCTATCTTCTCTGTGAGCAACACTTGGCTCGACCAATGGGATGAGGGGATTCTGGATAGTTACATATTCGAGTCAGCTAATTGGTCACAATGCAGGACAGGGACAAGTTTACCGTAAGTTTGGTATCTAACGTGCCTTAGTTCTTCATTTTCCATTAGCTTTTTACTGATTGTTTTTTACTCTCACAGTAATTCGGGACAAAGTGCGTTCCTTTTCCACTGAATACGGGACATCTGCTTCTATTTGTAAATACGGAACCACTCCGTTTTTCAAGGGACGGTTGGCAACCATCAACCTGTGATTTAATCACCTGAAAGTCCACATCTTGACCATCTGAGAAGATACATATTTTAGCTTGTTGGAGCGACCTAGAACTGCTGAGACTCCTCCAAACAGTCTGACAACTGGAACCTAATGTAGCCGCAGCATAGCATCAATATTATGCAGCTAGCATCAATATTATGCAGCTAGCATCAATATTATGCAGCTAGCATCATTA
>NW_015151717.1:178094-180895 GCF_000732505.1 Cyprinodon variegatus
TAATTCCTGCCAAGTCAAAGTCAGAGTTAAGTCTGGCCTAGTCAAAGTCCAAGATAATTCTGGCCTAGTCAAAGTCCGAGATAGTTCCGGCCTAGGTAAAGTCCGAGATAATTCCTGCCAAGTCAAAGTCAGAGTTAAGTCTGGCCTAGTCAAAGTCCAAGATAATTCTGGCCTAGTCAAAGTCCGAGATAATTCCGGCCTAGTCAAAGTCCGTTTGGACCAAATGGGGTAAAGTTCCAAGAAGTTAAACACATTTCAAGTTTTCTGCTTTCACTGCTGAAATCGGCAGAATGAGGCGATTTTTCGTTTCTTCTTTACTTTATGACTCATAAACAAACTGAAGCTTTCATGGTGAATAAACTTTTATATTAAAGAATTATAATTAATTATAAAACAAAGGCGGTTTCCTGAACTCCAATATTTTCCCTTAATATCTTCTTGAGAACAGCAGCGACTGGTTTTATGATGAAATGACCTGAATGGGCGACTTTACCTGACAGCACCAGCGCAGATAAAGGCTTCTCAAGGACGACATGGTGGACAGGTAACCCAGCCCCGTGTCAGTGATCCGCACACACCTGCAGAGAGACAGAACACCTGAATGCTGCGCGAGAACCGGGTCCACCTGAGAATGGACACTTCACTGTCCAGAGAAAGACACGCCTCCTGATGACAGAACATGTCAGAGGTTTGCAGTCAGGCGGCGCTTCAGCAGCCTGAATAGGGAACCCGCTGGGGGCCCCTGACAGCCCACCTGGGCCCCGTGAGAGGGTAAGAGGAGCTGCTGCTGCTAACTGGACAGCTTTAGCTTCAACGGCTAATTGGGCTAATTCCTTCACAGCAGGTGATACCACCGAAGAAGAGAGGAAAGTTTATTTCATCCTGAATATTTTAATCGTAAAACAGACTGCAGAATAAAATACATAGAAATACTTAAATCTGAATATTTAGTTATTTAATACATCGTTTTAAATGTATTTTCTAAATATCTTATGGAACATTTAATTATGTAATTTTGCATATTCTAATTTATTGTGAAATTCTATATAAAAACAATCAAATTAATATTTGCAGAATTATGTTAAACAAATAAAAACATTTTATATCAGCATTTATTATCATACACTTGATTAAAGTCTCTGTTTGATCTTTTCTATTTGTTCAGGGGAAGAATAATAGATCCAGAGACAACAGAAGCTGTACTTCCTCTCTCTGCAAACATCTGAGTCCTATAGGTCCCACCGTACTAAATACCACGTTCCAAGCATCTACAACAGAACAGCTTCTATCTGGAGTTTTCTATTATAAAAGCACATTTTATTGATTTAGCGACACCAGATGAGTTTAAGGAAGCAGTTTGTTGCTCCATCTGGAGGAAACGTTCCGGTGTGTCATTAGAAGAAGAATCAGAAAGGCCAAAGGTCAGAATCCTGAGTTAAAAAAAACCAAAGTTGGATTTTTATGTCTGAGTTTCGGTTTTTTGTCCATTAGTCCTGAAATATTGGCTGGAAATCTCACAGGTTGTTAGAACTGGAGCAAAGTTATCTACGTTTTCCCTTCTGTTCAAAGGGAGTTTTTCCTCTCCACTGTCGCTGCAAGCATATATCAGGCATGGAGGAGATTTGCTCAAACTGGAGACTTTGGAAAGGAAAACTTTTATGATCAGAAAGAGATCATAGATGAATGAATGAATGAATAGAAGCTGTAGCCTTTAACTGCCTGGTCGACCAACCGGTTGATCATCTTCAGTTGGAATTTGAAAACCTATTAATTCATATTGCTGTTTGTTTTGAATAATGGCTTATTAAAGAGGACTTATTTATGTTATCATTGATTTATTTATTCATTCATGTTATCATTTATATATACATATTTATATTTATTTATTTGTAAACATCATAATTCAGTTACACCTCCTTACCAGCAGGAGGCAGTAATGTAGCATTAAGTTGTTTGCTCACCACTAGAATATACAAGATGAAGGTTTTAAACCTCCATGCCTGATTAACTGACAGTTTTAGCCTTTTCTTAATTAAACCTTTTCGATCTGGAAACAGATTTTTTTTTCTATGGTTAGTTTAAGGTTTTTTCTATAAATATATTTCTAATTTGATCTAATTTTCTCTGTAAAGTCAATAAAGTGAATGTCTCCCCATGCAGAGTGTCGACTGAGCAGTTTGCGCTGCAGACGGCCGTTTATGAAGCAATTAAACTATTTATTTCATTTATTCATAGATGAACAATTAACTGGAATCTCATTAAGAAGCCGATTATCAGCCAGTAATTTCCAAGCAAAGCCAAACTGGGCAGCTGATGGACTGAGGAGGCGTAGATCCATGGATCATAGAACCATCCCAAAACTGTCCGTCTCTGTCCATGGTGCTGGAAGGTCAGCAGTGATGGAGACAGGATCATAGCGCAGATGTAGATAACGTAGATAACCATTCCACTTTAAGCAAATGCAATGATTCTCATGAAGTATGATGGAATCTGCTGCAGTCACTGCTGCTCCTCCTGCTGGAGCAGTTAGGGAGCGGCTGCTGCTCCTCCTGCTGGAGCAGTTAGGGAGCGGCTGCTGCTCCTCCTGCTGGAGCAGTTAGGGAGAAGCTGCTCCTCCTGCTGGAGCAGTTAGGGAGCATCTGCTGCTCCTCCTGCTGGAGCAGTTAGGGAGGAGCTGCTCCTCCTGCTGGAGCAGTAAGGGAGCAGCTGTTTAGTTGAGCTATCTGATGGTCTGGCTTTAAAACGAGGCGTTCAGGAACATCCAGGATGAAATGAAACAAACTGGGGTTAAAGAAGAACTA
>NW_015151717.1:184069-185244 GCF_000732505.1 Cyprinodon variegatus
AAAACACCGCAGGAAGGACGCCACCAAAGAGTCTGCAGCAGGTGGGCTGCCAACAGGAAGCAAATCAGAAATGCTAAAAACCTTCTCATCACTGGCATGAAAGAAGGAAAATAATCTGGTCCTGATAACCGGATGCAGGTGGATCAGATGAGAGGCAATGGGCAACTGGGCAGAGTTAGACAGGTGAATAAAATAAGCAGTTAAGGCAGCCATCAATGCTAAGATCATGACAGTGATGTTCTCTGTTGCTCTGGTCTCATCCAGGTGTGGAAGCAAACAGTTACTGTAGAGCCTCTCTGTTTATTTCTACTGCTTTATTTTCTCTCTTTTCATGAACTCTTTCCTCTCTCTCCCTTTCCATATTCATTTTAATCCATATACGATTTCACTCCCTAAATAATGTTGAATAAAGTTTAATCTAGAATGATCAAGCAGAACCTTATGGCAGCAGTAACACTGCTCTGCTTGTGAAAGCAAAGCTGTTGGCCAATCAGCTGTGAGAGATCAGAGCTATATTAGCTAAACAGGTCATTTACTTTCTAAGGCTTATGTTAAGTTAATAATAATAAAAAAATATTAGAACAATGGATCTGACTAATAGATGATTTACAGGCAGCAGATTAAGCAGAATGACCAAATCCTGAGGATTTTATACTCGTGAGTGAATAAGAGGAATAATGTGATGCAAGCTGTGAAAACAGAAGACGGCTGATTTAGAAGAAGGATGAAGATGATCAAACGTCTTTGTTAAAGAAAAGCATCAAAACTAAATAATTTTCAGAAACTAAAACTTCTCTGTGCCTTAAACCCACAGGATGTGAAACATCTCCAGCGTTTTATCCATTAAATTAAATTAGAAAACACCTTCTTAATCTATAAATGTTTTTTACTACTGAATCGGTCTCCGCCAAGTGACGTCAATTGTTTACCTCGGGCGCGGTACACTATGCCTTTTCCACTTAAAATGGCGTCTTAGCAACAAAAGTCACGTGACTGGCGGAGACCAATTCTGATCAGTTGGACTCACTACCTCTGTGACTCACTTTGTTGCCTAGCAACATTAAATGGCTGTTGATATTCTTTGTATTCCTCTAATATAGTTGATCAAAGAACCAAAATTAGCATCTTCGTTTCATAGAGTGAGAAGGTAAACTGGTGTGAGAGAGAGCAGAGGC
>NW_015151717.1:186518-192419 GCF_000732505.1 Cyprinodon variegatus
GTTGCTATAGAAGCAGCTCGTTGCTATAGAAGCAGCTTGTTGCTATAGAAGCAGCTCGTTGCTATAGAAGCAGCTTGTTGCTATAGAAGCAGCTCATTGCTATAGTAATAGTCTGTTGCTATAGAAGCAGCTTGTTGCTATAGAAGCTGCTAATTGACAGAGTGGTGGATCCAAGCAAACAGTAGAAAGTTGAGTGGAAGGAAAAAGTGCCGCCTTCACAGGTTTGTTTAGCAGAATTCATTAAGAATTTGTAGCAGCTGGAGTCAGAACATCCAGATCCACTTTACACAGGCAGGGCCTGCATGTAGAACCAGAACCAGAACCAGGCTGTTGCTCAGTTGCCTAAGTCCTCCTATCAGATGAAAGTTAGGTTTCAATAGGTGTGGAAATCAAGGACCACCAGAATCAAAGATTCATGGAGGCCCTGATTTCGACCCACAAGCTGGACCAGTGACATGGTGGTTCTGGTTCTGACCGGAATCCTTCAGAGGATCTAAGGAGGCAAGAGGAAGATGAGAGACACCAGAAGCAACAATGGAGATGAGAAAGCAACCTGGGCTTCCATCAGACCTCAGCAGACCTGGTTCTGAGAGCATGGCGGTACTGCTCAGCACTCAATGTTTCCTGAAAGGAGTCAAACATAAGAGCAAACTCCCGGCGATGCTTCAGCTGCGCATCAGGTCCAAACTCACCTCCAAGCCAGCGTCTGTGATGGTGGACCTCTTGAGGCTGAGATAACGGACGCCCTTCTTGGACAGCGGGTAGTTGTCAATAAACTCGCAGATGTCGAGGTCCGAAACGCCGACCAGGCAGAAGGACTGGAAGCCGCGCAGAGCAAAGGCCTGCAGGCTGACAAACTCCTTCTCTCCGTTGGGGAGGATGTTGTAAAGCTCCTTGGCGTGCAAGATGGGCGTCACACCCTCCCAGAACTTGGGCTGGTACAGCACCTTCCGCCACGTCTTGCACACCTGAGCCAGCACACATTTCTCGGCGGTGGTGAAGTACCACAGCAGGCGGTTGAGGAGCTTCTCGTCCAGGACCAGCTGCCGCTCCAGCAGCACAGGTTTAGGCAAAGTGATCGGGGGAAGGTGACGGAGAGACGGCTTCAGTCCCACCAGAGGTTTCCCCGGCTCCAGGTCGGAGGGCAGCAGGGGGGGGGCGGCGTGCGGCAGGCCGGAGCCGTCCAGATGGTGCAGGTGGTGGTGGTAGGGGAGGGAGGACGGTGGAGGAGGCAGGATGGAGGGGACGGAGGAGGACTGGCATAGGCGGTTCTTAGCGGCCGGCGTCCCTTTGGTGATGCTGGCGCTGCCCAGTCCGTTAGGCTGGCTGGGGGGCAGCTTCACCATTCCATTGCGAGTCATGCAGGGAGACTTCAGCTCACTGGGGGTGGACATGTTCAACATGGGGAACCTGGGGGGTGGAAGCAGAGACAGGGAGTTTAGATTCTTCCTGGTGGGGATGCAGACTGGAGTGTTAATGGTAAACTGGTCTCTGTGGCTGGTTCTCCTGTCATGGATTAAGCCCCTCCCACTTTATCAGGCTGGGATTTAGGTTGGATTAGTTATGCAGATAAAAAGTCTTTTTCAATCAACCAATGCATATTTTTTCCAATGGTAAGTTTTAAGTGCGTACAGAAATTTACTAAATGACATTTCTGGGCTGCACTAAGTAACTGGTGATCATTTAAAGGCTTTTACTGGTGAATTAGTGAACAGATCTGATCTAGTTAAGCTGGAGTTCAGGATTTATGTCAGCTGGTTCAGCTGCAGGAGGCCGAGGCGTCTCATAGGGCTGCCTGCCTCTAAGGTTAGCCGTCCCTACTTTAC
This sequence comes from Cyprinodon variegatus, assembly GCF_000732505.1. Classification (NCBI taxonomy): domain Eukaryota; kingdom Metazoa; phylum Chordata; class Actinopteri; order Cyprinodontiformes; family Cyprinodontidae; genus Cyprinodon; species Cyprinodon variegatus. The sequence goes on from NW_015151717.1 coordinate 188,345, forward strand.
TACTTTATCTATTGGTCAGAAGTGACAGTATTTTAAAGCGAGGTTAGTCCCTCAATATGGCCGACCGTGTGACCAACGCATCAGAGTCAGTTTTTCAATGAACGGGACTTTTTGCTCCATCTTAATGAGGAATAGATGTTAAAACGATCCTGTTCTGATAAAGACCACATTCTGGGATCTATATGATTAAAATATTTTCACACGCTTTGACTTCTCTGTTCATCAGTCTGGGGGGGAAACGCTGTGCGGCGGCTGGTTGTTGCAGCTGGCGCTCTGCACAGCCAACCGTCTTTATTTAAAATAGATTCATTTAAAATGATTTATGAGATTTGCTGAGATGCAAACTAATAAACAGAAATAATGACTGATGTCAGAGATATCGAATAAATCTTCTAATTGCTTACCATACCTGAATGACATCATCATAACGGAGGTCTAACTACTAATGCTGAAGGATTTTGCTAATAAATCTAAATTGTGATTATTTTAAATTAATATTGTGGTTTTCCTTTGCACTAAGAACAACCATGTGGATGTTTTACTCCAGCTTTTTCATGACCTACTTGTCCAGAATCCAGCGCTGCAGGATTTTACTGTAACATCTGCATGAAACAGTTCTTACTTCTACTATAATGCATAGATCTAGGTGCTGCAACTCTCTGTTCCCGTCTGAGTGGCAGCATGCCCACTTTAATCATATTGCCGCCACCTAAGGGAGGAATTTAGTGTCCTACTCTTGTTAAATGTATTGTGAGTAAAACTGAGCGCCTCTGCGGTTTGAAAATGATATTTTTCTAAATTGCAATTATTTTGCAAAACCAATTGAAGGTTCAGTGGAAAGTTATACCATCTGACCACATAAACTCTAACATACACTCTGAAAAACATAGAAACATATAATATGTTGATCCGAACAAAACGTTTCCCCAGGCCCTGTGGGAGGGCGGGGCTTAATGTGTGCGAGGGCGGGGCTTACCGTCTGTAATTTCCTTATGGGAATCATTGATCATGTTCTGCTTCGTGTTTTTAAACTTTTAATTAACTCTTTTTATCAGACAAAAAAATATTGAATTTGAACTAAAACAGAAATAATAAATATTTAAATAAAAAGGGAACAAGCTGCCAAGAATCTGACAAATTATTTTATAACAATGATTTAGTTTTCCTCATACTGGTTGGTTTGACTAACTTCATGGGCTTAAAGTTAGCCGGATCACTGAAGACGCTGTCGCTGAAAACTAGAAATACTAGAGATAGAGCGACTGAGGGTGGACATAGATTGATCTTCTTTAGCAGCCATTGATGGGATCAGATGAAGAGATGCTGAAGCGTTTCCTCCGTCTGCTTCCATTCTTTATGTTTTATTTCATTTAATTTGGTCTAAATGGAGACTTTTCTAGAATTTTACATCACTTTTCATTTTAGGCTGTAGATCCGGGAAGAAAGACCAACTTCACCAAAAACACATCAGTTATAATGACGGCCTTTAACAACCGATTGTTTACTTTTAACACTTTTTAATGGCCTTTGCAGCTCCGGGTCGCATGGAGGGAATGTAAACCATCAGTAAAAGATGGCGGCCGGCTGGGAGCTCTAACCGTCGTAGATCGCGTTGCCTCGTCTCGCTCCTGAAGCCTTTTCTAGAAATAAAGGTGTGTTTTCTGAATGGCCAGCGGTCAGCTGAACGGCTGGTTCAGGCAGCGTGGCCAGCCTGGTTCCCAGCAGTCAGTCAGGTGGCTTTAATGAGTTTCATTTAGAACTGGGAGAACTGGTTTGGCTTCATAATGGGACCATGCGATTCAACCTTAAAGTGGAGAAGATGAATCCATCAGCAGCCACAGAAAACCAGCAGATATTTAACCATAAACTAACAGAAGTTTGGAGGAGAAGAACTGGAAGCTGAAGGCGAGAAACTTTCAGACATTTACTCCTCGGCTTCATCAGATTAATCCATTACTGACATCATCAGCTAGTTTAGTCAGTGATTAATTGTTAACTGGAGTTAATCGATTTGCAAAATAATCGTTAGCGGCCCTAACTTCCTCCCATTCTAACTTCCAGTGTTTTTCTCTGCCTTAAAGTCGTAGAGAAGCGGCTGTTCCAAACGTTGCATTTCCAAATTCTCCCAGTGGTGCCCGACTTTACACGAGTGAATAAAGTGAATGTGATTGGTCGATTATCAAGGGGGCGGGATTGTTGTGGCAGAAGGTTCACAAGCAGTTTGGTTGTGGCCGGTTTGGCGGAAGCATCTTGCTAACCAGTTAGCATCTTAGTGCTAGCAGGTTCCCAATGGGAAATTCCATTGGGACCAAGTAGCACTAAATTGGTGACTTAGAAACGACGCTGTCAAGGAACGCTATGGACAGCGGAAACATGCAAGAGGAGGAGAGTTTAGTGTCGGAGGTCGTGGATGAGTCTCCTCCGTCATCCATTTTTTATTTAGAGGAGGAAAGCGGGGACGAAGATGTTGTGGAAGAGGACGCCAGGGCGGCAGAAGCTTGGTTTGGTGTAGAAGGCTTCCAGCCGTACATGTTTGAGCCCTTGCCTCGCAACGCTGCCAGTTCTGTTAGCTCTACGCCTGCCGAAGACACAGACGTCCATCCCCGTGAACACTGGGACGCAACTCAATGGGAAAGGAAAGGATTCTGGTTTCAACTGTTGGGTATATTAGCTGCGACACATGAATCAAGATGCTATGACCGAAAACATTTGATTGACAGATGACCGTTGATATATGATTGGCCGAATTTAGGTGTTTGACCTTAAAGGACGGGACGGCGTAGAGCGAACACTGCCCTCTGGTGGTAACATGATCTGTTGTCTAAAACCTTAACCTCTACATGAGATCCTGTGATGGACTGTTTCCTGACCGAAGGAGAACTGGTTTAGATGGCTGATGGGTGGATTCCAGCTTCAGGTGCTTTCATTAAAACTCAGTAAAAATGAAAGAAAAGCTGCGTTTCAAGTTGTTTTCTATAAAAGTCCTCATTAAAGCAGAAAACTGATGCATTTTATTAGTTCTTACAAGCAGAGTGAGAACAAAGGAGTCAAAGGGCTGAAAGCATCATCAGCTGCTGAATGCTGAGCCTTTCTTTTGTCTCTTTCAGCAGAGCAGAACAAAGCATTGGATGGAAAAGACAACATGGTGTGAATGAATGCTGGCCTCATCCAGCCTGTTCTCTGTGACCTCACAGGCTGCTCTGTTATGTAACCTGCTGACTACAGACCTCCACACACAGGGAGCTATCTGCTACATGCAGCTAATCATTCAGGGTATTCAGGAACTATTCAATCATCTGCCATGATTCCTGTTCTGTGCTGCTGATGGAGACCGGCTCTGGATCCACTGTAGCACAAACTTACATAATGCAGCGGCTGGAGCTGCTACAGCAACTCCCTGAAAGGCTGAAACCAACCAACGCGACGTCAGACTCGCCCAGGAAGGACAACCTGCACCAGGCTGCCCAGAAAATGACTCCGCTCTCTTTCTCTTTCTCTGTGGATTGTTCATTCCCAGCTAGAGCTGTTATTGCAGGTCTGTTTCTGTTATGTCAGAGCAGCGGCCCGTCAGAGAGTGGGAGGCAGGAACAAACACAGCATCTGTGGCCTCAATCGACAGCCTTTAATCAGCACAATAAAACACAGAAATATTTCAGTTTAAAATCCAAACAGAGTCACTCAGACCTCACATCCAATAAAGACTGAAAGGAGGAAGGCTGTGGGTGTCCCTGAACGCCTCGTCTGCCACATTTCCTCCATGATGGATTCATTAAACTCCTCATCATCACCGGACGGTTTCTGACCAAAGGTCAGTTTTCAGTTCAGGACAGTTCTACTGTTTCTAAAACACCGGCAACATTTCTATAATACAGGTTGGTCTTTCTAACAAGATGTTCTTAAAATCAGGGAAACTAAACCAACATGTCACTGAAATACTGTCTGTCCTTTCAGTTCAATTCTATTCAGTTTATTTCTATAGCTCCAATTCACATCATGTCCCTTTATAGATCCAGTTCACCAGATCATCCAGTCAGATTGATTCAAAGTTTTCTATCTATGGAAAACCACCTGATTG
>NW_015151717.1:195367-198342 GCF_000732505.1 Cyprinodon variegatus
GCATAGAGCTTCTTCCTAGAGCGTAGAGCCTCTTCCTAGAGCATAGAGCTTCTTCCTAGAGCGTAGAGCCTCTTCCTAGAGCAGAGAGCCTCTTCCTAGAGCGTAGAGCCTCTTCCTAGAGCGTAGAGCCAGCGGTGCTTCACACACGGCTAAGCTGAGAGAGGGCCGCTGCAGACGGGCTGCGGTTAGCGCTGGCTGCTGGTCAGTGCCTACCCCTCAGTAAGGAAAGAGGCTATTGGCTGCGCTAGAAGGCGCTGAATGACATCATTGCCTAATTTGCATAATCTGACACATGATGTGATTTGCATGTTATTGGCGCTGTAGGAGAAATGACATCGATAGAGAGAAACAAAGTGGAGTGTGTTTTCTCCAGCTTTGATGTCACGCCCTTAAAACCCCGCCCACTTTGCATCCAGAAATTCAAAACAAATCTCTGCGTTGTGATTGGCCCGTCATTTCTAGGGCCTGTGGCATTGATCGAGGCTAGACCACTCGCAGGCAGCCGCTGGCGGGTGGGGCTAGTTTACTAGGCTAAGAGTTTCCTTCATGTCTGGTTTTATTTGTTAAATCTTTCCAGCAGTTTTCTTCTCTCCTGGTTTTTGTTTATCTTTCTGTCTCATCATTCAGCTGCTGCCTTCCTTGTTTCTCATTTCCATTAATCTATATGAATTCACCTGGGATCAGTCCTGGGATCAGTCCTGGGATCAGTCCTGGGATCAGTTCTGGGATCAGTCCTGGGATCAGTCCTGGGATCAGTCTTGGGATCAGTCCTGGGATCAGTCCTGGGATCAGTCCTGGGATCAGTCTTGGGATCAGTCTTGGGATCAGTCCTGGAATCAGTCCTGCGGGTAAATACTGTTTCCATGTTTCTCTGAAAACGCTGCGCCGTGCTGATCGCCATGCCAGTGTTCAGACGGCATCATTTCTAAGGATTTTATTTTATTAAATTCTTCCCCATCCTTCTGTCTGTCTGCATGTGGGTCGTTCTAAGCTCCAGCATTTATGACGTGCTCCATGCAAAGATCAGCATTTTTTACATTAGCCTGTAATCATCAGCCTCATTACAGGGAATACAGAAGCAATGGCGGGGGTGGGGGGGGGCAGAGGTTGCTAATAGTGGGCAGAGCCAGAAAAACAAACAACGCGCTGCATAAACGGCCTTTTTTATTTCCAGCTTTTATTGTCATTCCAGTCAGAAGAACAGAGCAACGAATTCCCTCTCTGCCTCTAACCCCTCCCCTTGGGGGGCAGTGGGCTGCCATTGTGCGGCACCCGGGGGGGAGCAGTGTGGGGTTAAGGGTCATGCTCAGGGTGTGGGAGTGAGACTCTGGATTCCAGGCTCTACACCCGAACCACTGGGACCCCCCCCCATCAGCTCCTATGTTCTGTTAGAAAAGATCAAATTACTAAATTAGCAAACAAATATTTCCTAAATACAATAATCATAAAAACGTCCACTGGAAAGATGGGAACGCCATCCGTCTCACTTCAAAATCTGACTCCATATTTATTGCAGTGTTGTATTGCCGTACATTCTGCCTGATGAATGACTGGAAGCAACTGATTAATGTTCAGGTTGATGTTTGAATGAAATGCCGCCATCTCTGCACATTTCCATGGGACCTGGAAATATAGAAGCCTTGTAGGAGACAGAGCAGAGACGCTCTGGAATGGTGCAGCTCTTACGCTACAGATCTACGTCTCCAACAGGAACCAACATCCCAGATTAAGGCTGCATCCACTCTAGGTCTAATAAGGTATCTGCATAGAAAAACTAGAGTATAAAGATAAAAAATGATAGAGTATGATCTGATGCAAGATCATATCCCAAACTTCAGCCTGTCTCTGCCGGGCTGAGGTTCTTCTCAAGAACAGACTTGGCGAGGACACGATCCGTACTCGTGTTCTAGTGAATTGAGAAACGGCCCCGGTGATTTTGATCACGCATCACTTTCTGCTTATCAACCATCAACAGCTTTTCAACTGCTGCATCAGAGAAAATAAAACTTTGTACTTGTTTTATGCAAATGTCAAGAACTCCTACATCTCTGACGTTCGACCTCCTCGTCGGAGATCAGGTCACAATCTTCTTAGTTTTCTGCTCAGAATAGAAGCCACTTTCTAAGAGACAACCTGCATTAAAGATCTTTAAGGTCACTGGAAGCTGAGGAAGCCCTGCGAGGCTGGAGGCTACAACCTGGGATGCAGTGTGTGAGCCGCATGGAGAGGACATCAACGCTATGACTGAGTGACCTGAAGGAACCAGGGGGGACAGATGGGAGGCCAGGGGCGGTCCACCGCCGTGGACACCCCTACCAGGTGATCCCAAGTGGACATAATTCACTTCTTCCCTCTAAACAGAAGGCGGCAGCAGTGGAGCGTTCCAAATAATTTCACATTTTAATCTTTTATCTATTAACAATAAACTGGTAACACTAATATAGGGGTATTTCCATCGATATGCTAACATTACGTTTTGTGTTTTATGGTTTAAAGAGAAAACTATGTTAATGCATGACATTTAGAAGTCTTCAGTGTTTTCAGAGATAAATAAAAACTAAATCCATTTAATGTGAGTCTCATTATATATAAAAATGTACGTTATGCAGAAGAGTTAAGGATAAACGTTGGTGGACATGTTTTCCAGAAATGTTGGTATGACAGTGGATAACTTATTCCCCCCAGAACTCAAAGCTTATGAAGGTTGTCCACTTTACCTTAGACAGCATGGATGTGTAAATATCTATTTGTTAGCGGGGCTTTTAGGAAAATACAGTTTGTTTTTATTTAGAAATATAGGTGTTGTGCTCATTCATTTTCCTGTTGGAACCCTGCTTTCAGAAACCCCTCAATGCACATTGGTTCCTGCCTGGACACCCTTATAAAATGTTCCAGCTACACCTCTGGAAGGAACTTTTCAATAATAAAAAAGAGACTTTAGAAATGGAGGCGGGGGATTAATGAGGAGGTAACTT
>NW_015151718.1:0-1417 GCF_000732505.1 Cyprinodon variegatus
GATATCAAAAAAGTACTCCAGAGTGTTGTTCAGCATGGGGGTGAGTAGAAAATGAAGGCTAATCATGTTTTGGGTGTACTATTCCTTTAAAGCAGCAGGTTAGGGCAGCAGGATGACCTCCCCAAGATGGCGCCCGTAATTCCTGCGCAGCGACAGTCAGTGCGGGGTCTACTACGGTGAAGAGCGTAGTTAACCCTTTATAGGGCAAGTTAACGTTTTTGATCGCTTACAAATACCCCCCAACCGTTTTCTGAATATATTTGGGAAGTTTGCGTTTATTGTTATTACATTTAAAAATTATTTTTACCATAAAAAATATCCATATTTTTTTAATGTTACAAAGGAAATAAGGTCTGTTCCTGGATTCAAAGTATTTCACTGAGCGGCTAATAAAGGGTTAATCTGGTAGCGGATAATAAAGGCATCCGTACAGATGCCTGTTCAAAACTAATGAACCATTAAGAAACATTTATTAAAAAGTTATTTCAATGAACCAGATGCACGTAGCGCGTATATTAGGCCCCTGCAGAACATCTGAAGATTTAAAGTGTCTGAAATGTGAGCGGTTATTAAAGGGAGCGATCTGCTCTGAGGGAAGGCCCAGTCTGAGCAGCTCAGCGCTAGGAAGGAAAAAAACAAAACAATGAAGGAAGTGGAAAATGTTCAACAGAGCAAATCTGACATTCTTCCTTCAGAGGACAAAGTGCGGATGAAGCAGGTCGGCATCCAGCGGCCGCAGAGTGACGGTAGAAACCAACCGGCTGGTAAGAAAAGCTCTGATTGAAGCTGCTAGCTGTTAGCTGTTAGCTTAGAGGAGATCTGAGCTGATAAAACAGAGTCTCTGTGGATCATTAGTGCTTTAATCACAGCTAAGAAGATATTTTCCCACGACTCTGGATGGGAAATTATTGAACTGATCTTTCTGTTCTTTCATCATTAAGTTCTGATGAACCCTGATGAGCTGAAGATACAGCAGAGATCAAATAAACATGTAGCATCCCCAAAAAAAAAGCTATTACATCTAAAGAAAAGATGTAGAAACAAAAGCTTTAATGACCTGCACCGTTATTCATCTGATAAGATCTGATATCAACCTTTCCATGTCAGGTTTATAGTTTCCATGTGCTTTAAGTGTTTATCTTTTTATTTGGTTTTCAGTCATTTTCTACATCTGGGCAGGTAGCTGTTCTTTCCTCACATCTGTTAAATACAGAAAAGTACAAGTTAAGATTTATTTTGTTGTTTTCATGTCTTGAACAGTCAAAGAATAAATTTATTTATTTAAAAAAAAAAATAAATCAGCAGGATGGGGTTCAAAGGTCGTGCTCAGAGACCCAGAGTAGCAGGCTGTGGGAGTGGGGCTCGAACCCAGAACCTCTGGATTCCAGGATCTATGTACTGTAGCTCTATGCCCTAA
>NW_015151718.1:3009-5737 GCF_000732505.1 Cyprinodon variegatus
ATGCTAAACTCTCTGCAGGTCCTTTTTTTTGTCGTCCGCTCTATTCAGCTGGCTTTAGAAACACACGGTGAGAAGGTGGGGGCCGGGTGGTGAGGGTTACGGTGGCGAGAAATGCTAAAGTAACGCAATAGTTACTTTTACTAGTAACTAGTTACTTTTATTGTGGAGTAACTCAGTTAGTAACTCAGTTACTTTTTTGGGAGAAGTAACTAGTAACTATAACTAATTACTTTTTCAAAGTAACGTGCCCAACACTGGTTATTTTTCTATGATGCTACCTTCAGACCGCACGCAGCAGGAGCAGCAAAACACGCGCAGTGCTTAATTTTTGATGCTTGTACAAGTTTAGTTCTGAATAGGGTTGCCAAGTCCCTGAAAAAAAAAAAGGTCCACATCATGTGCGTGCCAGCTGACCCGATTGCCTTTACCCCTCCTGGTGTGGTGATTTTTTTCTAGACTTAAACAGATTTATTTTGTCATTTTGTACACACAAGTTTAAATAGGAAGAACATTTCGTTTAGAACAGCTCTCTAGACCAGGGGTTTTCAAAGTATGAAAGGCTGAGCCTCCCTCCAGGGAGCACTATGCCTGCTGCCCCCCCCCAAAAAAAATAAAAGATTAATCAACCCACACACAAACAAATACCACTACAAAACACCTTGTAATTGTTTTTATTTTAGAACCATCTCATCTTTTAAAATGACACTTTTTCTGAATGAAATTTAACACATGAACATTTTAAAACATGTCCTCTCATTTTAATTATCTTATCGGGGCCTTTGTATGCCAAATACGCCCTTTTTTTAAATCTTTCTAATGATAAGAACAACGCCAAACTCACTTTTCAACTGTTTTCTCAAACAAACATTACATCTGAGATTCTGAGTTTAATGTTTGAGATACCAACAGTGTTTTCACATCTTAACAAAAACATTTTGATCAGATCTTCATTGAGAGCTGTGGAAATTCAGTCCCTACTGACAGCCAAAAGTGCTCAAGTGACACGTCACTCATCCTCTGTTTCATGTCATAGCTCAGCTCAGCCAGAGCCTCTTCCTCTCCTGCTGAAAGTCCATCTTTGAGTGCCATGAGGAAGGAAAATGGGTTTCTCACCCCCTGGTTTGCCATTGTCTCCTCTCCAAAATACACTCCAAACTGCTCGCGCATCCCCACCAAATGCGCGCACAGCCTGCTGTAAAAACTCCACCTTCAGCCCCGCTCTGGCCAAAACATCCTCTAAGGTGGGAAACATTCCAATGATCCCCGCTCCACACGCGCACCCCACAGTTCCAACTTGGTCATAAATTCATATTTATTTTTTCCCTCTCACTGCGCCTCCCCTAAGGTGCTCTGGCGCCCACCAGGGGAGGCGCGCCTCACACTTTGAAAACCGCCGCTCTAGACAGTTTCGTTTCTTAAAGTGCAGCCTTGATCAGGTTGGCAGCAGCTGTTGTTGAGCTGCTGCTACTGCCTCCAGCTCCTGCAGCGCTCGCTCCTCCTGGCTCAGGGGAGGAAGAGGATGATGATGGCAATGCTGTGAGGGTGGTAGCCCCCCCTGGGTCGAAGAGGCTGACGTGGTTGAAGCAGCAGTGGAGCCATCGGCAGGTTTAGCAGCGACATATTTTTNGATGGCGATGCTGTGAGGGTGGTAGCCCCCCCTGGGTCGAAGAGGCTGACGTGGTTGAAGCAGCAGTGGAGCCATCGGCAGGTTTAGCAGCGACAGACGATGCTGGAGAAGGTGTGGAAGCTGGAGGGGGCGGGGAGGAGCCGACTGGGGATGTTTCAGCATTTGGCAGGGAAGCATCTAGAGTGCTGTCCTCATTTTCACCTGCAGAGGGCAGTGCTTCCCCTTTAGATGACGAAGATAGCCTGGGAACAGTCTCAGAGGAGTTTCCATTCATGCAGAGCTCTTTGTTTCTATCGGCGCGGTGCAGCATCAGCCCCCCCAGGCCAACAGCACCGTCCGTTACTGCTGGACGCAGCCAAGACTCCATCAGAATGATGGCGCAGCAGCTACTCATCTCCTTCCTTGATGACAGAGTCGGAGTTTATCCATTTTGCTTTCCAACGAGCGGACGTTGATGGAAGCGGTGGTCTGTGGGGATTTCTCTTTAGCTTTGCATTTAGCCCCCCCCTCTGCAGCCTCGCTTTCTCCGTCTCACGCACCTCTTCCTCTATTTTCCGCTATTGTTTTGTTGACATCCGTCCGTAGCACCATGCAGCTTTTTAAACGGTGAAAAATGTCAGTATTTAAAGCATTTTGTGACCGTAGCTCCAGCAGCGTTGGCGATCATAGATGCGGGTTTGATGTCTAGTTTGTATCGTTTTAAGCAGCATATTTTTGTAAATTGTTGATAGGAGCTGCTCTTTGCCGCTGCCTTGGAGCGCTGCCATGGTAACCCCCTGTTTGAATGTTTTAGCCCCCCTTTGTGTGTGAAATGATCTTTTTTTAGAACTATTTGACTCAAATCTGCATTAAATTAGATGCATATATGTGAGTGACATGAACACATGGAAAACTAATTATCCAGCATTTCAGTTTAATACAAAATAACAAAGTTTGCTGAATAAAATAAATATCTTGAAGATAAGCCTGTCCTGCTTAACTTCAAACCGTAAAAATGAATATAAAGCAATACATAAATAGTGCACATTTTGGTGCAACAGCAAACTTGTGCAAACATGTAAACATATTGATGCCTTAAATGCAATGACTGTAGGCTACAGT
>NW_015151718.1:7174-10686 GCF_000732505.1 Cyprinodon variegatus
GCGCTTCGGGGCCTTTTGCTGCACCTTTATGCTCGTCAACCCTAGACTTTGCATGTAAACCAGCTGCTGCTGCTGTTTGCGGTCTGAACGTAGCATAAGACCAATATTGGAGTAATTACATAACTTCCATATTAACATTAAAAAGACAGAAACAGATTAAGAATACTCCTAATATAATTAAAACTCAAGATAAACTTTAGAAAACATTTTCTAGTGTATCAAAAGCTTAATTTAAACTGAACTGAAACTAACAGGCACACAGTGGACGAGGTTATGTATGAATTAAATGCAAGCATGATTTATTTTAGTGCAACAGGTTAAACGAAAAATTAAATGACCCAAAATATTATATTTATATCCCACTTCTTAATCAGACGTCAATCAGTGGAGGATTTGCACATGTGTAGCTCATGATCAATGGAGAAACAGTCGCTCTGCTCTCTGCAGAAACGGGCTGCAGTGTTTTAGAGGAGGGAGGGGTTCGCTCACTCACTGCACGCTAAAGATGCTAAACTCAGAGGTATTAGTGCACATGATGTCGCCAAAGTCTTCGACAAGACAGGAAATAGTCACTAGATTTAGTCTGAAAAGTCGCCAAATGTATCGATGGACACGGAGTTGGCCACACTGTGCTCACTGATGGCAGTCCAGCATCAGCTATTTGGTCTAATTAGAAAAGAACACCAAACCATCAGCAGCAAGTAATTCATTATTCTGTTGTTTTTTTTTTCTAGTTGCATATTTATTTAGAAACATGTGAATTTAAGATAAAGGATTAAATAACAATATATAAAGGAATTTTGTCATTGCTGGTGTGAGATTTATTTTATGATTTATAATTTTTTTATCTGATGTTGCTTTAAAGGTGTTATCACTTAAATAGCTTGCTTTAATCGTCTCTAATGTATGACAATGTTTGTGTTTGTTTTTAATTTCAGAAGGTCAGCACGTGTCGAGGAAGGAAGACGATGTTTCTTGGAGTCTAAATGTACGCCATCAGGAAACGATGCCTTTCTACATCAAAGAAGAGGAGGAGGAACTCTGGATCAGTCGGGAAGGAGATGATCTGCCTGGAGAAGATGGAACTGAATGCTCCAAATTCCCAATCAATGTTGTAGTTAAGAGTGAAGATGAAGAGGAGCCTGAGCCCCCACAGCTCAAGCACAGTCAAACCAGCACTAGAGAAGCAGAACTTCCAACCAGCAGTTCGTTTAAATGGATAAAAACAGAAACCGATGGAGAGGACTGGGGGCGACTGGAACTTCTCTGTGAGTCGGATCCAAGTCATTTCAAAATGGGTGAACATGGAAGGGATGCGGACTCTTCTGAAGCCGGCGAAGATTATGGCAATTATGGCTGTAAGAATTGGCCGGGAACTTTTGCAGTTACTGATAATCTATTGAAGGGAAGCCAGCTAGCTGAGTCGGCCATAAACAGTGATGCAGGCAGTAATGCTGCCAAAAGGGTCTACAGCTGCTCTGAGTGTGGAAAACAGTTTCTAGATGAACCGTCTCTGAAGAGACACATGAGACGCAACACTGAAAAAAGTTCCTCCAACTGTTCAGTTATTCAGAAGTGCTCTGAAGTGAAGAAGAATACAAATTCACAGACCAAAGTTCACACCGGCAAGAAAAACTTCAGCTGCGAAATATGTGGCAAAACCTTCAGAGATCATTTCAGCCTCACATCTCATATCAGAGTTCACACAGGAGAGCAACCCTTTGGTTGTGAAGTATGCGGTAAAAGGTTTAAGCACCAGCATGACGTGAAGAAACACATGAGAGTCCACACAGGAGAGATGCCGTTTTGCTGTGAGGTTTGCGGTAAAAGATTCAAGCATCAGCACAATCTGAAGACGCACATGAGAATCCACACGGGGGAGAAACCTTATGTGTGCGATATTTGTGGGAAAAGATCAAGGTTTCAGCATAACCTGAAGACGCACATGATAATCCACACAGGAGAGCGGCTGTTTGACTGTGATCTCTGTGGTAAAAAGTTCACCTGTAAGAAAAGTCTGAAGGCACATGAATCGGTTCACACCGGAGAAAAACCACACAGCTGCGAGATCTGTGGCAAAAGCTACAAACGAAAAACACACCTCCGTACTCATATGACTTCCCACACGGAGGAAAGGCCTTTCGGCTGCGAGGTTTGTGGTAAACGATTTAACCGTAAAACATACCTGGAGACACACATGACGGTCCACACTGGGGAGAAGCCTTACAGCTGTGACTTCTGTGGTAAAAGGTTTACCAGGAAAACCCATCTGGATTCACACATTATAGTGCACACGGGAGAGAAACCATTCGGCTGCGCAGTCTGTGGCCAGGAATTCACCCAGCAGGGAAGTTTAGACCGGCACATGACATTACACTTAGGATAAGGAGTGTTTGTGTTAATGAAAAGTATTTAGTAAGCTATCTAACTGCATCTGCAAGCAGATACAGCTAGGATCTTTTTTTCTTTTTTTGGTTAAATCCGACTCTCCAGAACACTATTACTTTGCAGTGTTATTATGTATTCTGAGCTGGAAATGAGTCCAAACACATTTCATCTGAAAGCTATCTAACTGACTTTCTAGAAGTGAAGTATTAGGTTGATTAGTTTGAATATTGTGTTTAGTATGTGTAGTAGTACGGAAGGGTTTCTATGTTGTGTATTAATGAGCAGTACATTTCTGCAGAACTACAAACACCCATATAAGTGGGTTCGTATGAACTAGTTCCTCTAATACTAATATTTTGGGCAATTTGAGTTTATATACATATTTGTTCTGTATATATCTTGGGAGACTTTGATTTCCAGCAGCCATCAAGAGTTTGGAGAGGTTTTCGATTGAGATTGCAGTCTTTGATCTGCTGACTAATTGCTGCCCTTGATTATGGAAGGAACTTGTACTTAATGACAATAAAATATTGTCAAAAACACTAAATCTAACTTTCTGCTCTGTTACTTTTTCAGTGGTGCAAGAAGGTGGTCTCTATGCAAACAGCACAATGTTACCTTGTTTTAACAATTCCCCCTTATTAAAAAATTCAAACAAACTACATACATGAGGGCTGGAAAATAGTTCAAAATGTATCACAAAAGATTTTCATTCATCAGCTTGCATAGGAAGTCGGAATTCTTCCATTAGTTCGCTCTTGGAATAAATATTGAATGTTTTAAAAAAGGCATGTATACTGCTTTCCAAGCGCTTTTATTTATTGTCAAATCTGAGTCGATTCAGTTTATTTATATAACACCAATTCACAACACGTCATCTCAAGGCACTTTACAGTTCAATCGATCTGGTTTAATGTTGGAAACTGAGTTTTAAAGTAATTGGCAATTGTATTTAAATATCAAATCATTCTGGTTTAAACATGTATATAAATGTTCTCTTTATCAGACCAAATTGCCCCAAAAGTTAGAAAATTTCTGTTTAAAAAAAATCCTGTCTTAAAATCTTTTTTTCCGTTATCTTCTGCAGGCCAGTTAGTTCTACGTCAGCCTGAACACCTAAATTC
>NW_015151718.1:11662-14790 GCF_000732505.1 Cyprinodon variegatus
CCACCACATTAAGGGCCGTCCCAAACTACGTAGCGGGTAGGGCGAGTGGACTGTTCAGACCTTAGTGCAATATTTAAATGGTGCCCTATTTAGACCCTCTATAACAGACCTTTGCATTGGAGAGACACAGGAGGGCCGACTCCTCAGGGAAGGACTCAGCCGTTCACCTACACCTGCAGGCTAAAGGACGCTCTTTGATGACAACGTCCATATTCTTGCAAAGGAAGAAAAAACTAAACTTGTACTTAAACAAGACTAGCTCTACTTCACTGCATTTTAAATTAACCAAAATAGGTATTAATCCAAAAACCTATTTTATTAAATAAAGTATTATGTAAAATGGCTCCTCAACTGCTAATTAATTTTAACATCAGACTTGATTTACAACCAACAACATTGATCATCATGCCAGCAGAGAACTTTGAGGAATGAGGAACCAATATTTAATAAAAAAAAAATTAAGAGATTCCTCAGAATCAGAATCAATTCATTGCCAGGTAGGTTTGCATTTACAAGCAATTTGACTTGGTGTATTTCTGTAAGCCTGAAAAGCTCCCAAACTTTACTAGTAAGGTTTACCTGTCATGGGGATTGTTATGTTGACTATGAATATCTCCCAACAGTTTATCACATAAGGAGCCACCCCTTAAAAGACCCATTTGATTCTACTTAATGTTATAAATGACTCCTCTTTTCTAGAAAGCAGAGCTAATCCATAGTATCAGAATTAATTTAATTAATGTGATTTATTTTTTAACTTAAAAAAAAACAAAAAAAAACAACGTCAACATTCTCCTATACATACACATATATGCACAGATATATGTAATATATTTTTAACCATAAAAGGAGTAGAATAAAGCAGAGTTTATATGTAGCCCGTCTAGTTTAATGCTAATGCAGCTTCACATTTCTCTTTCACAAGCAAATTAAACTTATCAAGACATTTCTACATAAAGATAGTTTCTTACTTATTAGTTACAGTTACAGGTAAAAGAAAAAAAAACATGAATATCACTGTTTTAAAATGAAAAGACAGTTCATTTTAGTGATGTATTTAATTTGGAAAACAAAATCTCCGATCACTGCTGGCCTGGTTACCACACTCTGCCCGCCTATGGTGCGAGCTATACTGACGCGAAGTCTGCCACTCATAATATGGCGGAAGCGCTGCTTTCTACCAATCAAAGAACCCAGTGCTTTGAACGAAGAGTTCATTACTATGGCGATAGGAGAAAAGAGGTGTCTAGACGGATGCCTGATCAAAAACATAAAGCATCTAAGTCATAATTTAGACATGAAAACATTAAATGAGATCCCGTCTGCAGGTGCTGGAGTCGTTTTTCTACAGAATGACTTCGCGAGATTCATTCTGACCAAAATGTGAGCCGCTATTTTTATCTAGATTGAGCCAGTGCTGTTTTTTTCCTTTTTTTTTTTTTTGGGGGGAGGCCTAAATCTCCGAGCTTTTTGTAAGGAAAAAATCAAGACAGCATGAAGGAAGTGGATTATGTTAATAAAAACAGCAGGGAAAGTCTGCCTTTAGAGGACAACGTGCGGATGAAACAGCTCGGAGGTCGTGATTCGCAGGATGTTGGTAGAAATCAGTCCGCAGGTGAGAGCAGCTAGTTTTTATCAGCAGCTGTTAGCTTTCTGAGCCTGCGGGGATTTAAGGACACTTTATGCTGCTGCATCTCAAACAGACATATTTCATTTTAAATAAAGCTGATCTCAGCTCTCATTTCACTTTATCTGCTTTATATCCGACATGTTCGGGATTAATTGAACTGCTTTTAGCCGCTGTTAGCTTGCTGTAGCTCTGAGCTTTAATCTGTTTTCTGTTGGAGTTTATCCCATATTCCACACTTTCATCTAGTCTCACTAATCCATTGTTATTCATCATTATTCCAGATTATAGATCAATTTTTTATCCATTAATTAGGATCGTGTATGTAGTTCAGAATAAAAAGTAGTTTAACATTTTGCATAGAATATAAAATAATTAGATTAGTTTACAGATAAACTTCTTAGTAGAATAAAAGGCTTGGTTGATATTCAGCCCAAAGGTTTCAGGTCAAATTAAAAGATTTCCAACATTAAAAAGAGGAACAGATAATATTCTGTCTAAATTAGAATAGAATAGAAACTCCTTTATTGTCCCACAATGGGAGAATCAGAAATCAGTTTTATTTTCTCCTCAAAATAAACGTGGATAAAATTCTTCACTGAGATGAGAGTTATTCTAATTTTTTTATTGTTACTTGAAATGATAAAGTATTGATCTTATTCAACCAAACATGGTTATTTAATTAGTCAGCCTCAAACCTTAAGAAATGGGAATAAAATATTATTATTTCTTAATAGCCGGAATCAGTTTAATCAGTGTTTCAGGCAGAGATGCTGAATAAAAAGCTGCTTACAGTCAACAATTCAATCACAATCTGTTAACCTGCTGATTAAAAAATGTGCTAATTTTACCGTGAATGTTATTTTTTTTTTAAAGGAAAAGTCCGGCCAGCAAGGAATAATCAAGGATTCATTATTTATACCTAAAACTAATAAGTTTACGGTGATTAAATGAATTTAGCATTAATCAGTAAAAAAAAATAAAAATTATTTTCATCACGATCACTGAGTCTGGGAGCGGCCATTTTTGCCCAAATATATTAACACCTTTTTCCACCTGGATCCCCGCTCTTTTTGGCCCTCATGTCCCTCCATTGTCGGACAAACATGCCCCCACTTCCTCACCGCCTCGGCCGTATCTAGACCCACAGCTAGTTCCTGATTTTCCCCTCTTGCATTGCGGCGTGGAATAACATAGCGCAGACCACGCTTCAATATTGGGCAGAAATCAAAAATATCTGCGACAGGCTCATTGCGACACACTGCTGAGGGAGGATAACCAGACCTTTAGTTTTTGAACATTTCAGCTCCCAAGAAATAAACCTGCTGTGATAAACTTATTTTTTGATGCTGTTTGCTTTAAAATTGTTATATTGTTTTAAAGGTATACTTTGCAACCGGTGTTGATTTTCCAGCGAGGCTCCCCCCAGAGGGCGAAAGTAAAAGTGCACTGTCGTAAATATGCTCAGCTGTTCTCCTGGTTTCTCCGTCAAGCCAGGCGC
>NW_015151718.1:15793-19825 GCF_000732505.1 Cyprinodon variegatus
CAAAACGATATGGAACACATTAATTAACTGAAAAATGTTGCATAGTGTGCCTTTAAGTCTTTTTGTGAAGTTTTAGTTTTATTTGTCTTATAGTAGTTTACTATGTACAGCTCTTTGTTCTGGCGTTTTATACATATATTACGTAATTAATTGCACAGTTAAATTCTCATGCATCTTATCACTAAAGACTGGATGACAGGATGTTTTAGTGCCGTGCATCGGCCTCCACTCAACCCTTCCTTCTCCTCTCCTGAGCGTAGCGAGGAGTTAACTGATGATCAATCTGCGTTTCTTACTCCACTTTTATTTTCATCAGCTAACTTTATTATTTTTTTCCATCAGCTGACTTCATTTGTTTTATTTTTTTCAGTTTATTTTTTGATTTATCCAACTTTTTATTATTATTTTTTACCAGCTTACTTTATTTTTGTATTTTTTTATCAGCTGAATAAAAAAAAAATCAGCTCACTTTATTTTTAAGATTTATTTTGTTTAGTTTTTCATTGGCTGACCTTAACAATTACCTCCTAAAGATTGATGTGGCCTCTGTGCGGCAAAAATAAAATCCTGGTAGTCCTGAAATCTGAGTGTTTTAGAAATAAACGTACCTTCCTTGCTTTAGGCTCAAAGCATAAAAGATTAAATAAGATGCAGAAGCTTCAGTTTCCTAATGTTCTGTTTTGTTTTCCTTTAGATGTTTATTCTCCTTCAGTGAATAAAGAAGAGCTTCCCTGGAGCCCCAGTTTGGATGAGCAGGAGTCCGAGTCCTCCTTCCTAAAGGAAGAAGTTGATCAAAGTTGGACAAGTCAAGAAGAAGCGCAGACGGATAGAGAAGATGAGACTGAATACATCAACTTCCCGCTCAACGTTATTGTGAAGAGTGAGTATGATGATGAAGAGGAGCCCGAATCCTCACAGCTTCATCCCAGTAAAACTGATGATTCCACAGAGACAGAGCGTCCGACCACCAGCACCGTTAAATGGATCAAAACAGAAACTGATGGGGACTGCGCACAGCTGGAACTAGTCTGGAAGCCCGGTCCGAAACATTTCAAAAAGCGTTCAGACAGAAAGGCTGCGGACTCCTCTGAGACAGATATTAGTGAAGACGATGGTTACGATTATTGGCAGCAACCTTTGACTGAGAAGGAAAGTGGATGGAAAGCAAGCGGTTCCGTTAATCCCAATTGTTCTGAAGCCATGGCGCCTCCAGGTCCAAAGGCCAAAGGTCACGTAGGAAAAAGAAACTTCAGCTGCGATGAATGTGGTAAAAAGTTCCGAGATCAGTTTAGTCTGAAATCCCACATCAGAGTGCACACAGGAGAGCAGCCGTTTGTCTGTGACGTTTGTGGGAAAAGATTTAAGCACCAGCATGACGTGAAGAAACACATGAAGGTCCATTCAGAGGAGCAGCCGTTCGTCTGTGAAGTTTGTGGTAAAAGATTCAAGCATCAGCACAATCTGAAGACGCACATGAGAATCCACACAGGGGAGAAACCTTATATCTGTAACATCTGTGGAAAAGCAGCACGGCACCAGAACAACCTGAGAACACACATGATCGTCCACGGAGGAGAACAGCCATTCAGCTGCGATATCTGTGGGAAAAAGTTCAACCGGCAGACCAACCTGAAGGCGCACAAGGCCGTTCACACCGGAGAGAAACCGCACAGCTGTGAGATCTGCGGAAAAAGCTACAAACGTAGAACGCACCTTAGGGGTCACATGACCACCCACAGTGAGGAAAGGCCTTTTGGCTGCGAAGTCTGCGGGAAAAGGTTCAACCGTAAAACGTATCTCCACACGCACATGGTGGTCCACACCGGCGAGAAGCCTTACAGCTGCGACTTCTGCGGTAAAAACTTCTCCAGGAAAACTCACCTGGATTCACACATCGCTGTTCATATGGGAGGGCAGCCGTTTGGTTGTCCCGTCTGTGGGGAAGAATTCCCCAAACAGGAAAGCTTAGACCGACACATGCCGCTACACTTCATATAGTTGAACTGATTACATGGATGGATTCCCAACGCTCTTCATTCCACTCTGGTGAATTATAAACAAAACAAACATTATATTAAAACCAATAAACTAGAGAGATGTTCCACCTGAGGAGCTGGAAGCCTCTTGGAAACTAAATAACTGAAGGTGAATCCTCTTTCAGCAGCTGACTTTACCTTGAGTTTGTTCTGGAAATGAACAAATATAGATGAGGATTTTACTAAGATATTAACTTTCCAACGGTACTGTTTTGGAGTTGGGAACTTATAGATAACCTGGTGCCAAAGGAGGCTTTAAGAGCAGACAGGAAGTGACTTCACAACAGCTTTGAGCCAAGCTAGCTGCAGGATGAGTTCCTTCTTTACCTTGTTATCCGAGCAGCTTTGGGTGGATTCTGAAGTGTTTTCTTCCAGTCAGATGGACTTTATATCCGAGGCTCAACGGAGAAAGCGTTCCTGAAGAAGTCCAGCCTTAAGGATCCAACAAACCTGGACGGACGGCATACGAATGTGGATTCGGCACAAACTTCTCAGCCAAATGCCTTTATTTTCCACACTGCTGGGGCGTAACCGGATGAGATTACGTTCTAGATTTAGAACAAGCAAAAGAAAGGAAGTCTAGATTGTTGCCGTTTCCTCTCCCACACCTGCATGGCGGAGTGAGCGGTCAGAAACTTTGGCTCCTGTGGACCGGGCCCTTTGAGCCGTGTGTGGCGTTGCCAGCTGTGGAGCCTTGTGGTTGCTTTCGCTACCCTTTCAGAGGCTGAAAGAAGTGTTGACCAAAATACGGATTGTCTTCACAACGGTTTTTGGTTTGATTATTTTTGTGCATGTTTGCAAATGTAAAAAGCATCTTTTGCTTCTTTCCTATCAGTTATGAACTAAGCTAGCACAACCGTCATTCTCTCCAATTACATCTCCTTCTTATAACCCAGTAATACACTACAGTTACACATGCATGACTTTAATGCATACGTTTAAAACACTCATTTTCATCCCTGCTGTACGGCTGCGTTCACACCAAAAGCATTTTGAGCATCGAAAACGCTTTAAGGCCAAAATTGGGACGCTGGATCAAACTGTGGTGAAGTTGCTTTGCTGCTCTGCTTGTTTATCTGCTCGGTTCTGTAGCTTCAAGCTAAAGAGCAGTTTGGCTTTATTTACTTTGATAAGGTGGAAAAATTATTTTAACACATTTTTAAGCAAGAAAGTCCACCTCCAACCATCCTCTGTTCATCAGGATTATGATCCAAGTAAAATCTAGAGTTCTCGTGGGGAGCTCCAGACCTCCAGCATCCCGCCGGGAGGCAGCGATGGAAATCCCCGCTGGAAGCTCTCTGTTGCAGCCAACCTGTGGGGGATTTCCTGCTGCCGCTGTGGCTACCAGATCTGCTTCCTGCCAGTGAATTTACGCTACATGATGTAAAACATAGTGGTTGCCGAGACAACGATAATAATATCACGCAGCATCAGAGTGCCGAGTCGGTAGCATCTGTAGCGTTAGCGTGTCTAATGACCGATGAAGTTTCACCTGATCGATAACAAAACTGACAAAAATCTGTTTCTGGTGAACAAAGTAACTGTTAGACCCTGATATAAAGAGCTGGGTAGTGCTGTGGCTAGCTGTAGCGAACAGGTTAGCCTCTTTTAGCTTGCTCAGTTAGCAACATTAAGCTACACAACTTTTAAATTTGTGTCAACAACAACCGTTCATTTTCTACACGTAGAATAAATGTTTTAATTGTCTAAAATCTTTACAAAAGTCAGTTTTTAGATGTTCCATTTGTCCTCTGACCTCATATCTTAATAAAAAGAATAAAAAATAAGCAGAGATGTTTAGTGTCTCCTTGGGAAATAGCAGAGCTCAGTCTGTCTTAGAGCAGAACTTTCCTTCCAGACTGACGATGATTGTTTTCTACTTTCTGCTGCTTTAGATTGACGATGAAATGTAAAATAAGAGCAAATATAGGTAATAATATTAGGGATGCACGATATAATCGGCCCCCTATCGGTATCGGCCTTAAAACTGAATATC
>NW_015151718.1:19995-21418 GCF_000732505.1 Cyprinodon variegatus
GACACTTTGAAAAATAATATACTCAATTATGTTTTCATATGCTGATATCAAATTGATTTTTATTGACGCGGTATCGATCTATTTTACTAACAAAATCTCACAAGAATTTGCAAAATATCACGAGAGTTTGTAACAGAACGATGAAATTTCACCAGATTCTGAAAGTAAAATAGATCGATACCGCGTTTTTAAAAATCTATTTGATATCAGCATGTGAAAATATATTTAAGTTTATTATTTTTCAAAGTGTCAGAAATGGATAACAAAACTGCTATTTTCAATGACTACTTATTTTTGTCCAGCTTTAACATCGGTATCGGTATCGGTTATCGGCTACATGAGTTTTAAAATATCGGCATATCGGATATCTTCCAAAATCCCAATATCGTGCATCCCTAGATAATATGTTGAGACTCTAAAAGAGATTTGATCCTTAATAAACGGGCGCAATACAGTTTGTCCGAGTGGAGTTGCCATATGATGATGTCATAAGAAGGGGCGGGGCCCCGAGCAGATCTGGTACCTACAGCGTTTTTATCGGCTGGAAGTGAATAAAAAAAGTTTTAAAGGTTTGTGGTAAAAACTGCAAGTACCAGAAAATACGATCGAATATTTTTTCATCAGCAGGTTTTAATATTTCTGGTTAATTTGTTTTTTTTTTATAAACAGTTTCGTCATAATTCATAAAAATGTTTTAGAGCAGCAATAATGATCAGAGCTCTTTTGGCTTTTTTTTCTCAATCTTTGGAGTTTAATTCCCTTGATATTTATTTATTTTTCATATGCAGAATATCTGCAGAAGTGACGACAGCTTCTCTCTAGAAAAACTCCTGGATCAACTTTTCTGATTGGTTGAAGCTCCGGTATCCGGCGGCAAAAGTTTAATTTGCTGAACTCCAGCGTCAAACATTCCGACACCAGAATGGTTGGAAGTGCTGCTGGACATCTGGACGCCGTCCCACATAGTTTGCATCTAAATCAAACACTTTGATGCCCAGAACGCAGCAGGAGTCAGAATGACCTTTATATCACGTTCAATGTTCCGTCACTGTGGAACTGGAAGCATCCAAAAGATCCCAGAACCATCCGTACTTAGCTAGCACCCGGAAACAAACCTGTTCTCCATCCTCTTCCTGTCTCTGCAATTTTTGTCATCAAATCAGACGAGCAGAACTAATGTTTATACAAAAATAAAATAAAAAAAAACAGAAAAACCCAGAAATATTTGTGCTTTGAGCACGTTTAGTTTTTACCTCTCTGTCTCCTGATGTCGGTTTGTTGTTTGGGGGAAACTGGTGCTTCAACAATAGAAAAGCAAATAAAAGCATAATGTTACATTAAAACATGTTTGATGTAGGAGATAAGAGAGCAGCATCTTATGTTACTGTAATCTCCCTCATAAAGCAGGAAAGGGTTGGTATGA
>NW_015151718.1:21699-28152 GCF_000732505.1 Cyprinodon variegatus
CACTGATCATTTATTGAACATTATGTAATAATTACAGACTTAAAGAACTTTCAGAAGTTTGGATTCTGAATATGAGCGACTTTTCCTTTAAATAAAAACCTGATTTATGGCCATTTCAGTCAGAATTTGTCGCCTCTCAGCCTCTCGGTTTCTTCTCCAAGTCTGAGAAATAAACCTGTCATTTCCTGTCAGCAGGTGGTGCTGATGGGACTCTGTTAATTTCTCCGTAGCAGACGGGGAATGTTTTATACCTGAATATTATTTCTGTGAGAAACCATTGTGCTTAAATGTGTTATTCTGATTCCAGATGTGCTGTTTTTGTAGCTTCTGCTTGGTAGAAAACGAGAGATTAAAGCAAACCAGCCGCGTGTTTAACAGAATAATTAAGCTGCTGATTGTTTCCAATCTTTTCATGTCCGTTTTCATTTCAAACAATAAAACAGTCAAACTAATCTGCTCTAATCTGACAGGAGGAAGACTGACTGTAGTGAAGGTCTGGAATCATGATCAATAATTGAAGAATTAATGTTTTCCAACGGTTGTTACTGAAATATCATCACATTAAACTCGCTTTAAAGTGTTTTTATTTGAGTAAAACAGTTTTTTTCTGGTGGTTCTGCATGTCTTTCCTCTCTCCACATGTTGTGTTTCTCTGTTTTACCTTTTCCTTCAGACTGAAACAGCTCTGCTGAGGCTGAGCACTGCCTCCCAGCTGGGAGCGAATCCCCATCGATCACCAGCGATTTTCAGTTCTACACTGAGAACCAGGAAAGGTGAAACTTCAGAGAAGAGACGCCGTTCATCATCTGGTCTACAGCTAGTATGGCTAACACTCTGAGAACCCAGCAGAAACCCAAACATCTGAGCCCATCACTGCTTATTACCTCCACCAGGGAGGTTATGCTTTTAGGAGTTTTTCTGTCTGTGTTACAGGATGAATTAGAAAGTTAAGCTGGGAAAACACTGTGTGATATTTTCGATTGTTGCACGCAGCTACAGCTCAAACTATGAAATCACAGGTTTTTAAAGCGGGCATCCTCAAAGGGGGCCTGGAGGGCCGCTGTCCTGCAGGTTTTGGATGTTTCCTGTTTCAGCAGCTGATTTCCATTCATACCTGATTTACAGGCTATTGCTGAACTGCAATCATCAGAATCAGCTGTGCTAAAGCAGAGAAACCTCTAAATCCTGCAGGACAGCGGCCCCCCAGGACCCACCGCATTGAACTTAGTTCACAGCTAACCAGTGTTGGGCACGTTACTCTGAAAAGGTAATTAGTTATAGTTACTAGTTACTTCTCCCAAAAAGTAACTGAGTTAGTAACTGAGTTACCTCACAATAAAAGTAACTTGTTAGTAGTAAAAGTAACTATTGCGTTACTTTTGCGAGTGTATGAAATTAATAACTGTCTAATTCTGAAATCCTGTGTTTGGGTTGTTATAGATACTGCAACATGTAGCTATATCTATCTATCTATTCCATCCATCCATCCATATTTCTCCCTTTCTCCATATAGGCTAACATTTGATCCTTCACGCTCTCCGTAGTTCTCCTGTGGCGCGAGCACAGGGCGGCTGTTACGCGCCTTTAGCTAGCATGCGCGTTTCCTGTCGCTTGCGCGGTGAATCGTGCCGCCGCGCTGTGCGGAGATGCAGGGGAAACCGTATCTGATGGGGAAAAGCAGCTCGACGTAACACCGGTATTTCCATCTGGAAATCTCCGTCCTCCTCACTCTCCATCCTCCCCTCTCTCATGACGCGCGCACGAGTCCTATCATGAAAAGAGGTTCATTGTGCGACCTGAGTAACGTGCAGTAACGGGGTGTCGGCATGGTAACTGAGTTATAGTTACAGTAAGAGTAATAATTTTGATTACTGGTTACTAAAAAAGGTAGCACCGTTAGTAACGCGGTTACTCCCACCACTGCAGCTCACAATGTTTGTTCTCTCACTGTGCGACCCGACGCTCTGATGCGATCTATCCGCTCGCACTGCACGTCCAGAAACCACGCGTTGCACCGAGAGATGGCGCTGGTCGGACTTGTCAATCTGGATGAAGAGGAACTCCCTTGTTTGAACATGCTCAGTGCTCGAGGTTCTGGTAAATCGGCTGGTAGCTCTGCTTCATCAGCAGGATTTACTCACCAACGCCTCAGAAGGACCGACTGGATTTCAAACATGTTTGATTTTCTCCTGACCTCATGATTCCTGATGGGGAGGTGGTCGTTAGAGGCTGATCGCCCCTCGTTACCCCCTGTTCACTGCACCCTGAGGCTGAAACTCTCGCACAACTTGAGTGCCTTGAGATGAGGTGTTGTGAATTGGCTCTATAGAAATAAACTGAATTTAATTAAACAAAAATGGACTAAGATTTAAATTTCCCAGTGAAAATGAATCCGGTTTACAGAAACATCCTGACATGAATCTCAGACTTTAATCACTGCTGAGCTTTTACTAATTTCTCTTCTCATCCAGCAGGTGGCGCTCTGCTACTGAGCTTCTCTTAATGTGAGCCAGATTATTGTGAAGAGAGAAACATTTAGATTTTAGAGGAAATGAATAAATCCATCATTAAACTGGTTCATTATTTTTTNTTTTAATAAATGTGCCGACTGAGTGAAATCCATCGATCTCCGTTTATTTAACTAGGATGAATAGTCGAATACTTTTTTCCCACGACACTGAGTTACCTCAAAATAAAAGTAACTAGTTAGTAGTAAAAGTAACTATTGCGTTACTTTTGCGAGTGTATGAAATTAATAACTGTCTAATTCTGAAATCCTGCATTTGGGTTGTTATAGATACTGGAACATGTAGCTATATCTATTCATCCATCCATCCATCCATATTTCTCCCTTTCTCCATATAGGCTAACATTTGCTCCTTCACGCTCTCCGTAGTTCCCCTGTGGCGCGAGCACAGGGCGGCTGTTACGCGCCTTTAGCTAGCATGCGCGTTTCCTGTCGCCTGCGCTGTAAATCGTGCCGCCGCGCTGTGCAGAGATGCAGGGGAAACCGTATCTGATGGGGAAACGCAGCTCGATGTAACACCGGTATTTCCATCTGGAAATCTCCGTCCTCCTCACTCTCATGACGCGCGCACGAGTCCTATCATGAAAAGAGATTCATTGTGCGACCTGAGTAACGTGCAGTAACGGGGTGTCGGCATGGTAACTGAGTTATAGTTACAGTAAGAGTAATCATTTTGATTACTCGTTACAAAAAAAGGTAGCACCGTTAGTAACGCCGTTACTCCCACCACTGCAGCTTACAATGTTTGTTCTCACACTGTGCGACCCGACGCTCTGATACGATCTATCCGCTCGCACTGCACGTCCAGAAATCACGCGTTGGACCGAGAGATGGCGCTGGTCGGACTTGTCAATCTGGATGAAGAGGAACTCCCTTGTTTGAACATGCTTAGTGCTCGAGGTTCTGGTAAATCGGCTGGTAGCTCTGCTTCATCAGCAGGATTTACTCACCAACGCCTCAGAAGGACCCACTGAATTTCAATCATGTTTAATTTTCTCCTGACCTTATGATTCCTGATGGGCAGGTGGTCGTTAGAGGCTGATCGGCCCTCGTTACCCCCTGTTCACTGCACCCTGAGGCTGAAACTCTCGCACAACTTGAGTGCCTTGAGATGAGGTGTTGTGAATTGGCTCTATAGAAATAAACTGAATTTAATTAAACAAAAATGGACTAAGATTTAAATTTCCCAGTGAAAATGAATCCGGTTTACAGAAACATCCTGACATGAATCTCAGACTTTAATCACTGCTGAGCTTTTACTAATTTCTCTTCTCATCCAGCAGGTGGCGCTCTGCTACTGAGCTTCTCTTAATGTGAGCCAGATTATTGTGAAGAGAGAAACATTTAGATTTTAGAGGAAATGAATAAATCCATCATTAAACTGGTTCATTATTTTTTTAGGTTTGTGACTCAATATTGAACAAAACACAGATTTACCTCCACAGCCTCAGAAGGACAAGATTTATGGACAGAAAGTAAACCTGGACATGAAATGATCTTTTGTTTTTATAAAGTGTTTTTATAATGTTTTTTGTTGTTGGCATTCATATAAATATATTGGTGTGATAACTTAGTAAAGGTTTGATTGGTTTTTGGTATATTTTGAATTTATAGACCCCCCTGGAGAAAACTCCACCAGCCGCTGAATCAGACAAAAAGTGAAAAATATTCTTTAATGCCTTTCTGTTACACAAATACAACCAATCGTATCTCCAATGTTTATTTTGGGAGCTGAATTTTCTTTAATTCAGATGTAATTTCAGGCAGAATTTGCTCCTTAGACATCAGGAAGCGTCATGCATCAGAGCATTTGTTGTAAACTCTTTACTAGATCAGCCAATCAAGACATTGCTCTCCTCCCAACACTTGTTTCATCATTTTCCTCCCCTCAGTGTCCCTCCATCATCTGCACTTCAATACCTCTTTCATCAGGACATCTAGAGATTTTTATCACTGAAGCTCCATGTTCAGGTGGAGAAAACCTTGTTTAGTCCGTTTAACCAGGGAAAAACAAGAACTCCTGACTTATTGGAAATCGTTACCACTTATGCAGAGCGGTTTGTTTTCCTGCATCCAACGTATCCGCTGCAGCCCGTCGTATCCAAGGTGTCTGAGGGGAAACCGATCAGAAGGCAGCCTCTGCTGAAACCTTTGCTCTGCATGCTGCAGACAGCAGGACCTTCTGCATGAATCAGAGATCAGTTGTCTATCTGCTTTATTCCCGCAGTCAAAACTTATCTTACAGTTTCTACAAGTTTTCTGCAGAAATCAAATACTGCAAGATTTCATAAATAAAAGAAAACATTCAGCTACTTATTCCCTATACTGACAACCAGCTCCATTTTTTTTATTCCTTTAAGTTTCTTCACAGACTGAGTTTAAAAAGTGTTTTGATTTCCCCTAAA
The DNA here is from genome assembly GCF_000732505.1 of Cyprinodon variegatus. Taxonomy (NCBI): domain Eukaryota; kingdom Metazoa; phylum Chordata; class Actinopteri; order Cyprinodontiformes; family Cyprinodontidae; genus Cyprinodon; species Cyprinodon variegatus. The sequence continues at coordinate 26,632 of NW_015151718.1, forward strand.
TAACCAAAGGATTAAAATGTAATGAGGAGAAGTTTGGGTTAATTTAGGCAGGAATTACCTCCTTATAGCTCCTATTTTAGCAGAAATAAACAGATAATTTTTCCAAATTACATCAATCCCAGAATCAACTGCAACCAGAAACACAGCAGCTTTGGCAGACCAGAGATCAGGGAGGGATTTACCATTAGGCAATACTAGGCAGTTGCCACAGGAAACTCTGTTTACATGTATGAATTAATCCAACTATTCCTTATTTGTGCACATTAAATATGTTTTTTATCCATAAGCAATCAGACCTATGCATCCAGGTGTTTGCTGAACAGCCCCGGTGTTAAGCCTGTAGCAGATAGAAGATGCATGAACCCCCTAAATGAGTCCAGATTAAAGATTTTCATAAAAAAACAGATTTTTTTTCTACTTTAATCCATGCAATCCAATCATCCACAACCACCTGACAATGAGCTAAAAGAAAAAGGAAACTAAAACACTGATTATTTCCGCACACACGGTACCGCAACTGCACAACTACGGGCCCCGCAGGCACGGATAGACTGGGAATCCAGTCCATCCACCTGTTGGCCAGCCTCATTCATTACTCATACAGGTGAATCATCTCGTTATCTCACGAAATCATTAACTATTTTCTCGTGATAACGAGATAATTATCAGCAGTTCCTCAATCATTGCAGATATTCCTGCTTTATGTGCAGGATTTATTCTCTCCTCTCCTTTGTTTAGACTTCAGTCATACCTCCAGGTAACAGATGAACAGAGATAAACATGTAAACTCTCTAATTAATCTCCGGAGTGTTAATGATCCCACACTGATGTGGAAATTCAGGTGATTCATTCATAAATCCTCTCAGGTTGTTTTTCTGTGAGGAAGTCTGAGGATGACCAGAATGATTGGTTTACAGATCATTAAATCTCTTTATTCTATTAAAATTCTATTTTGTTACAGAAAATAAGTAAATATGTGTTTTTGTTGTTTTTTCTGACCATTAAATTTCACTTTCTTTCATATTTGCTTCCATTTTTTTCTCAGGTTATTTTGAATTGGGATGTTTTATCAAGAAGTGTCAAGTATAAATGCATAGTTACTGTTCTATAGTAGATTTTTCATGATATGTGTTTTCTGGATTTCTCCTTTTTCTCCTGATTTTCTTTAAAAAGCTGCAGCAGAACAGAGAGAATGAGGAGAATCCGTCCAGTTGAGGCTCAGTTAGTTTATAGAAACACTGAAGGAGACGTGATGAAGACCGGAGGCTGGAGACATTGATGGATCCATTTTTGAGATGTTTCCCTTTTATGACATTTATGACATTTTAGATATTAAATGTTGATGATCCTTCAGGTTCTATTTGCAGCTTTAATGCTGTAATAAATCCTGAAAGTTTTCAGCTGATCCTGACCTTTGTTCACTTCTGTATCATCCTGACTGACATTTGAATTTAAAAGCAACACAGAGAGAAAAGCAGGATAATTACCGTATTATCCTGAATATAAGCCGCTACCTTTTCC
>NW_015151718.1:29914-31238 GCF_000732505.1 Cyprinodon variegatus
CTATAGTTTAGTATGCTTACTATTTTTGGGGGAGGGAAAAACTTAATTAGGTGTTTTGTTACAAAATAAAATTGAGGGCGACCCGGATGGATATCTGGATTCTCCAATTTTTGCAAGTTCTATGTACGTTTCTAGTTTTCTCAAAAAGCGCAGTGGGTGTGGCTTATAGTGAGGTAAGGTAACATATTTTCAATGAATAAAGTTGTTTTTTTAAGGAAGAGCATTTATTGTTTTGCTTAAGTAAATGATTTGAGTTTGTTATTTCACTTTTTAGACTGAGAGACCAGTTGTTTCAGTTCTCAGTTCAGGAAAGTTTTACTGAGATCAATAAAAAAGTAAGATGGTTCTTTTACTCCAAACTGCTGGAAGTTCTACTGGAACCATTATCCAGCGTTAAGCTTCTCCTGATGATTGTTTAATGAAGGCAGGAACATAATCTGCAGTAAACTTCCCAGACTTCAGCCTCATAATCTTACTGCAGGTTATAGGAATGTCAGGAATCCAGTTTGTGTGGCCTGTTTTTGTGTTTCCTTTCCTCCTCCACCAGGTGGTGCCCCGTCCTCATTGGGTCTCCATGCACACCTGCAGCTCGTTGTCTCATTACCTGTGGAGTGTTGTAAAGCTGCTGACTGCCAGAGTGTTTGCCAATACTGGGCACTCTAGCCATGCTTAGTTTAGCAGAGTCTATCCTGAGCTTTGGTTTGCCAGTTTTGGATTCTCTAGCCAAGCTGAGTTTTTTCTGAGTCAAACTGAGATTTTGTCAACCTGAGTCTTAACTTTGTTTTTGTCTTTGCCTCTCGGCAGGAAGTCATCCTGCAAACTGGATTTGTTCGGTCCTTCTCTCTCTGGAAGGATCAACTCAGCTTCTAACTGAGCTGGGGTTCCAAACAGGAAGTTTGGATCCATTTTCCCCAAGAGGTCGTTTGAGCTTCACACCGAGCAAAGGTTTCTTCAGCACTACAGCCTGTTCAAGTACTGCGGGAAATCTGAGTGGCAGTCAGCATCTCCATTCACCAGGGAACAACCGCAGTCTGAGTAACCCAGTCCACCCATCACCAAACAAGACAACCTCTGGTACAATCCTCACAGTCTGGATTCCATGAAGAACACATTTACCTGGAGAAGTGAATCTGCAACCTTTCCCTCCAATTCTAAGATTCAAATTTCCCACTGAGCCTGAACTAACCGCAGTGTCTTCCCCTCACCTTTCAGTCCCTGTTGAGCAGCAGCACTGGATGCCTCACCTTTATTCCAAATAAACCTGTTAAACTTTTACTCTGTCTCTCTGTTTGGCTTTCTGCATCATGGGGTCAGACCTTAGATA
>NW_015151718.1:32538-33627 GCF_000732505.1 Cyprinodon variegatus
GAAAACATGTCAGATTTGACAAGATGGGAGCTGAAAGGAAAGCTCTTTCTGCTCTGCTGAGAACCATCGTCCTCTTCGTTTGTTTCCACGGAAACAGCCGACATACAAGTCAGTGTTTCAGAGACAGGAATGAGAGGTTTAGAGAGGAGGAGGAAGAAAGCAGGGAAATGTAAGGCCCACATCCTGTAATGCGTAAACACACAGCAGCAGGTGTTCCTGTGCAGGAAGGAAACACATTCACTGGGAAAAATCGAAATCTAGATCGGCCATTTTTTCTTAAAATAAGTGCATTTGTTCTTGGATTGAGGAGGTAAAGAGACATTTTACCAATGGAACTCTTAAAATAAGAAAACACAGTTGCATTGTCTTATTTCAAGCGCATTTATCGAATTATCTTATTTGAAGAGTAAAATACTCATTCCATTGGCAAACTATCTTTTTTTACCTACTAAAATTAAGGGTAAATACCCTTAATTTAAATTTTTTTTTACTTATTTATAGATCATTTTTCCAGTGTTGTTGGTTTTCCAAATATTTAGAAGATTCTGATTCAAATCTACACCTTTAAATTTGGGTCACATGGTTAAATTAAACCCAGAAAAATTGTTTATTTTGGTCAGAGAAAATACAAACGTTCTGAGGATTTTACCATCAGGATATGTGCTGAAACAGTGGCTGGTTTCACAGTAACAGGAAATTATCGTGTTTGTTCAATGATAAGGAAACATGTTGACCTGTCACATGTTTTCATTTTCTGCACATTTCGTAAAAAAATAGGAATCCCATTTAAGGTGGGAAAAACATGACGGACCATCTAACTAACAGTTTTCTGATCGGATGCATAGCAGCGTTTTCTTCCCAGGAAGTCCTTGTTTATTTCCGCTGGTCTTCCTTTTTTAGATCTCACTCACAGCAGCTTCACTGAAGCTCTTACCAGGATTGATCTATTAGTGTTTAGTTTTAGAGAGTTTTCAGGTCAGAAGATGAACAGATCTACTTGCTCCTTTTGGCTCAGATTATAGCAAACAGCAGGATCAGTTACCATTAGGGGTGGAACGGTTCACAAAATCCACGGTTCGGTTCAATTCA
>NW_015151718.1:35164-37233 GCF_000732505.1 Cyprinodon variegatus
ACTTCCTATTATTGCCTAAAGGTAAATCCCCCCCCTGAATGGACAGCAGATAAGGGAGCAGCAATGCCACTTCTCTTGAACTCAAGGGATTGCTGCTACAACGATGACCAGATGTCTTCATTCTAGAGCAGTGGAGCTGATCTATGATGCCTTCTTATGAAAAATAATCTGAGTATTTTGGAAAGCTGATATTTTCCAAACTACGGAGTTTTAAAAGTAGAACGTCCAGCTGAGACCAGTTCAAAGATCTTTAGGCCAATATTTGAACAGAAGCATCGTCCCTGTGGACAGATATCTGGACTCCTGCTTGCTGCTGTTTGTTTCTTTCAGCCGTCGCTCTGTTGGTATTCTTGGCACGGCTAAGAAAAATCACGTCTTTTAATAATAAATGATGCATTACATAACACCGAGCTAAAGGAAGCAGTGCAGAGAGACACTGGAGGAGCTGAGTAATGCTGGATTAGCACGAGCGTGTGACATCTCTGCTGAAGAACAATCAGACACCATGATAAGCCTGTAATATGCACAAAGAAAAGTTGAATCGATTCGATGCCAAGACTCCAGTCTGAAGGGATGGGAGGCAGTGGGAGGCAGTGGGAGGCAGTGGGAGGCAGGGGGAGGGAATGGCAGAGGATGGATGTTGCCAAGTGGGGGAGGGGGTTCTCTCCAGCATGTATGGACAGCAGGATTATAGCCAGTTTATCCTACTGTCTGTCTTTTATCCTGATAAACATGATTTCTCATTAATTGATGGAATAAAAAGACTCCATCTGCAGTAAAGCAGGAGGAAACTCAGACTTCCTGATGAAGCTGATTTTTTCCAACCTGCAGGTTGGAGCCTGAACACATCTCTGTGCAGCATTAAAAATAGTATCTCCACCTTTTCTCCTCTGTGTGCTGAATATTTCAGTCAGCTGAGGATGCTCGGACCCCCCCCGACCCCCCCCGCCCTGCAGACACTGAAAGGCTCCAGAAAATCTCATTCGGGCGCATTACGGAGCAAGATGGCGCTGTGTCTGTCAGCACCTCGGACAGCGCCAGCGGCTCGCGCGCAAATCCCGCTTTTCTTTTAACTTTTGCATCATTTCTTCGCTTTCCCGGCTGTCACGTGATCGTCCCCTGCGGGTCGGTGTGAGAACTTCCAGGTGAAGCTTGGAGGAGCTGCTGTCACCCAGGATCCATCTTCAGGAGGAGAACCTGAGCGAGTTCCTGGGAGGAGGAACAGAGAGGGACCGATCCAGGGGAGGGGAGAGATGAAGCGACGTCCTGCGGAGTCACTGCGGATCCACAGCAGAAATGAAGCCCTGATCTCCCGGTTTCCTGCCCTCTGAGCCCCGCAGTGTTTGCTGCTTCCTCCGGCTGGAAGATGCTGTTGCTCCTGGCGGCGCTGTGCTCCGCGCTGCTCCTCCCCGGCTGCGCCCTCAGCTCGCATTTCAACCCAGGTGAGCCGCAGTCCTTCTCCAACATCTCAGGCGATTTGATCGCAGCTGCTTTGATTCTCCACATTTCAAACGTCGCAGCTTCCAGAAGGCAGCAGTGATGTAATGTTTCTGTCCTGCTTGGTTCCTGTTTGATGGGATTTAGGATAAACCTGAGGGACTGTCTGCTGTTAATTCACTTTAGGTGAATTAAAGGTGAAAGGTGAAGAAGGAGCTGTGGAGGAGGAAGATGAACTCAGTCATTTAATTAGTGCTGAGGAAGAGGAGGTGATGAATGAATCTGTTGAAAGGAGCTTGTCTGCTGAATTATGAACCTCATACCTTCTCCTCTGTTAGTTTCACATCTGAACTGATTCTCAGACCAGATGTTGCTCATCTTCATCTCCAATTACCTCAAATATCACAGCATCATCATCATCAAATCTTCACCTCCACCTCAAATTTTTAAAGTCTTTGCAGCCAAAGCAGCAGATGACAGCAGAGGAGGAATATTTCTGCAAATCTCATCCCTTTATGAACAGTTCAAGTAAAGATTGCATCCAGAGGTCTAATTCGTTCACTCTGATCGTGCACTCACTATAAAACAGCTCTGGGTATCAGGGTATAGATCACCACTTCATCGAAAAAAGG
>NW_015151718.1:38984-40346 GCF_000732505.1 Cyprinodon variegatus
TGCAGAGATGTTTCAGCTGATTGGAGTATATATGTTATTTCTATTTGATTAGAGGCAATACTGGTAAAATGATGAATAGAAGTGTCCGCTTTAATCACCTTTAAAAGTAACAGTTTAGCTCAAAATTATTCATACCCCTGGTTGAATAATTTAAAGATAGAAATACAGGTAAAAAAATCGTCTGGCGATGTAAAAAATAATGTTTTTTATGACATTTCCACACATTTTGTGTTGAAACTGATTGAACTCCTCCTTGCTGAGGATCAGAGAACCAAAGTGCTTCTTTATAATCGCTGAGCAGCTTTCTGTGTGCCTCCATCAGCATGGTTACCATTCATGTTTGAGGAGGAGCTCCAAGGTTTTTTTTGCTTGGAAGGTCGCCGTGCCATCACCCTCATCTTCCAATCCATCAACAGATTTTGTGGGAGAATCACATCTGATGGATTAAATGATTACTTTAACCCGTAAGCTTCCGGCGGCAGGGACAACCTGAGGCTCTAATGTCTGGCTGTGCCTGAATCAGCGGCTCTGAGGGACACAGACCCAACTTAACGGGACTCGTTTACTTCAAACCTGTGATGTGGAGGTTTTCCTTGAAGCTGGTAAATCAGATCCTGATTAGAGATCAGATCAAACAGCTGAGCATCGATGGCTGCAGTGAGTTTGTTTTGGTTGCCGTAGAGTAAAGTTTATCCTTAGTTCTGATAGTCTGAGTTGGACCGCACTTCATTCTATTGAGTTTCTGTTTAGTGAGTCGAGTCGTTTTCTGATTCCAGATAGAAAGATTTCAAAGTTTCCGGCTCCGGATCCGAGCTGCTGTCAGTTTGTATCTGATGGTTTTGCTCCAGTAGCTTTTGTCATTTCTTCTTCTTGGTGACTGTCGGTGAAATGACAGGCGAGGGAATAAATTGTCAGTTTATTCCCACGTGGAATTACAGACGTAAAGCTCAGTCAGAAGGTTGTGGTGCTTTTCGAGCTTCTAACTGCAGAAACAATGAAGCAGAATTTGTAAAGAAACTTTTAATTTTCTGGTTCTCAGGATTTTGTTCAGTAGAGAATCACTGAATCAGGAGAAGGTTTGTGGAAACCAGGGTTGATCGATGAAGGGAAACAAACTGTCTGATGGAGCCGGTTTGTCAAAAAAACAATTAAAACTGAATAAATGCGGTATCAAAAAAAAAAAAATCCACACCCCTTAAATGTTTCCATGTGTCCCGTTAAAATTTGGGATTTTGTTTGAAAAAAGGGGAGAAAAATGGAGAAATAAAGGAGAAATTATGCATGATTTTACAAAGAAAAACAGAAAAGTGTGGCATGCATTTATAGCCCCCCAAAACTCACCCCCACACAACTCCCTGAAAT
>NW_015151718.1:42656-43711 GCF_000732505.1 Cyprinodon variegatus
TGATTATTTTTATATTTTTACTGATTAACGCTAAAATCATGAAATCACTGCGAATTTATTAGTTTTAGTTATAAATAATCATCCACTGATTATTCCTTGATGAACGGACTTTTCCTTTAAATGTTGAATAAAGTGGATATTTTCTCTGACCTGCAGATAAACCTCTAAATTGATGGAGAGTATTTTTAATATTAGCCAAGTTAGGAGAAGATTTTCTTTAAGGTCAATTTTATGCAATTCAACCCTCAGTCTCCTGCTGGAAAACGATGTCCTTGGTGGTGAAGGCGAGAACTTCTTGATTAACCAGACACTAAAGTCTGTTGTGTATTGTTTAGCATTTAGCTTTCTGTGCTGCAGTATAATGAGATAACAAATGGGAGCAGATGAGAAACTCATTAATTCATCCCTCTGGAGTCAGACTCTGCATCCAGGATGAGGAGGAAAGGAGAGGAGGCTCACCTGGTGAAATAAGACGGGGAAAAATGCTTTACTGATAATGAAGGCAAGTTTTCTTCTTGCTTGCTTTGCTGATCGGAGGACAGAGTCACCTGTGATCCAGGTATCTGCAGCATGATGGGAGAAGCTTTGCTGGAGAGATGCTCCCCCACAGGCTGCTCTCAGTGAATGAGATGGAGCAGAGGTGGTAGGTTTAGAGCTCCTACAGACCAAGACAGGTGTAAAGGTTTAAACTGGGACCAGTTTATCTGATACTTAATGAACTCATATCACCTGTGAGGCGTCAGGAAGCTGAGCAGGAACTGGCCGACGTTGACTTAGCATTGTTTACTCCGCCATGGGGAGGCGGTTTGTCTTATTCTAAAGCTCAGAGTTAAACCCATCCTGTTCTCTCATGGTACCAGGCCAGCTGACAGCTTTGCTAGGGCCGGGACAACACAGTGTTTTTGGACCCCCCCCTCTACACCTTAAACACACAACATTTACTCCATCAGAATCAGTCATTGTTGTTGGCCACAGTGCAGGATCAGAATCAGAAATACTTTAATAATCCCAGAGGGAAATTACTTTTGTTACACGCTCCAGTTACAGTTTTTTAT
>NW_015151718.1:45402-48624 GCF_000732505.1 Cyprinodon variegatus
TTTATAAATAATCAGCATCTCTGCTGGGTGGGATATATTTTATTTTCATGCTTTATGTTCTATTTTATCTGGTAATTAGATGCATATTGAATCTGAACGGCTCCATGGAGGAGCTGTGGTTATAGAGGAGAGGATTGCTGCTGTCTTAATTGGGTTTCTAGTTTAATTGATCTCTGTATTCATCCTCACACTCATCTTCCTATGTTATATCTGCGCTCGTTACATTTCATATTTGAATACTATTGGTGGTTTCTGTTATTAAAATGTAAAAGTGGTGATATTAACCCCTTCAGAGCCATCGTTGCAAATGTAGTCCAGGTATAAGAAGTAGATTAAGTTGATGGGGGGGCAATGAAGGCCCAGGGACCAGATGCACCGCCGCCACTGACTCTAAATATGTTTAAAACTAAAGATGAACTCTGAAAACTAAATAAATGAACTTATTCATATTTTACCTGAACTAAATGAATCAGTCTTTTTTTCTTATCAAGTTCACTTTAAAGACAGTAAACAGTCAGTGGATTAAGTTTTAGTTCAATGCAGGGAGAATCTGTTTTAGTGCAACAGTTTAAAAACCAACAAACATTCATTGTCTTAAATATTATATTTAGCTCCTGTTTTATAATCCAGATCGATCAGCGGCAGCTTTGCTTATATGTGACTTATTTTTATTTTAATTTATTTCATACCATATATATAATTAGGGGTCCCTTTCCATCTTAGTTAGGGGTCCTTGGCCTGGAAAACATTGAAGACTCCAGGTCTAGGGTAAGGTTTGGTGGAGGGGGGGTCATGGTGTGGGTCTGCTGTTTTAGGATTTTGACTCCACCTCTTATCTCCTCATCAGTTTAGCCTTTTAAAGGTGATAATTTTACCTCCTCCTGGCTTCTTAACCTCTAACATCTGAGTTTTATTTCTTTATTTTCTTAAAATTCAATGTCAATGATTCAGTTGAAGGGTTCGGGTTGTTTTGCTCCAATTGATGAATTTCGTGTCGAGTAGATGTTAGAAAACACTTTATTTTCAGTCTGGTTTAAAACCAAAACCAATGGTGAAGCTGAATTTATCCTCATGATGATAATGATGCTGCAGTTTGCCTTTAGCTTTGGTTCTTCCTTCCCACCATCCTATCAGTGAGCCTATCTTGGTAGATATTCCAGTAATGTTTGAAATATCTCTCCTCATGGTTTACAGTCCTGCAGGCTCCATCTTGGCCTTTTGTGGGCTTGAATAATGGGAGAGATGATGAGCTCCGACAGCCGTCACCTGCTCAGATCTCTGCTCCATCCCCAGGCCTGTTTGTCCGTCTCTGCATCTCCTGATGAGGCCTGTTTCATCTCTCGCTGGCAGTCATGTTTGATCACACACACTGTTGTGATGTTGACTAAATACATGGCAGCTCTAATGAGGGTTTCATTCCTGGAAGAGAGCAGGGATGGGAGGTGGAGGGAGGGCTCTAAAAACAGGAAACCTGCTGCTCCCATCAGTTTCATTTGTTGAGAAAATATGTTTATTTTTCACTTCGCAGGATGTTTGGATCCAAACCATCACAATCCTTTTGACTTTATCTTTGTTGTTCATTTTGCTGTAATCTCACCTCACAGAAAAAAAAAAAAATCCTTTTTCTTTTCCGGTTAGTTGGGAAGAAACCAAGCTGGATGCCTGGAAAAACAACCTTCCTCATGCATGTTTAAGACCATGACAATGAAGCAAGAAGCATTTCCTTTTTCAAGTGAGAAAAATATGTGTTATTTTCATTAAGCTAAAACAGATAATCAGATCAGAGGATTGTCTTTGGGTTTCGGCTGAGCAGAGCCACCCATGGTTCAGGTAAAGGAACCAGAAGGAGCCTGTTTTCTGAATCCTGCTCTCTCTGATTGTTTCCTAATTTGCCTTCTGGGTGTTAATAGACTACAAGCTGCTGTTTATTAAGATGAACAGCAGTTTCTTTCTGCAGGGCAAAAACGTGAGAAACAGACTTCCTTCCTGTTTGTTGAATGCATCCAAACCGCAACTCCAAACTTTCTATAATATCTGAAATATTTTAAATGTTTTTTCTCCTCAAACGTTTTTACAAGTCAATTAAACTGCAGAATGAGGGATTTCCTGGGTCCTGATTCGCCTCTTGGCTCAGAAATCAATGCCAGATCGATCTGCTGTAGGAAACTTCCTTCCTAGATGGATTCACTTACTGTCTTTGCTCCATTTCTGTTTGTCTGGATGCAAGAAGCTGATTGGTGGATGAGTTCAGCTCTGAGTGACGGATTCAGCCGTTGAATCATGATGGGGATCTGCTGCTATCCTGAACATCGCTGACTGGTGTTCAAATCTTTGTTCCATCCTGTCAGAGATCGTCTGACTGTAAACTGCATCCAGTCAGACCAGAGCCTCTGATTTATGGGGATTTCTCTTCTGCTGGCTGCAGGTTTGCTGCAGCATAAAAGTTCAGATTCTAAAGGAAACCAAAGAAAAAAATTTAAATAGTTTATGTCGGGCTGAAAGTAGACTTCCTTATCATCAGAGCAAAGGAACTTCCTTCTGCCTTAGAGTAGGGCTGGGCGATATGCAGAAAATCTAATATTACGATATATTTGGGCTACATCGCGATACACAATATATATATATATCACGCAGGCTCGGACTAGGGACGATTTTCGGCCCCGGCATTTTTCCATCTACACCGACCCACTTATGAACGTACTGACCTGTGGCGATGACGTCACACAGAAGAATTCTTCATAAAGTGAAGAAAATCCTGGACAACAGTGAGCATCTCCCTCAGTCAGATCCGGTGAACGTACGATGGGAAACGTTAGCCTTTAGATGCAAAACCCCATCATGCACTGCAACACATTTTTGCAAAATATTCCAACATAACAAATATAAGAGAAACATCATAGTTTGGTTTAAAAAAAGCATTTTAGTTTCATTATAATTTAGTTTGTTGCAAGGATTTTAAAGTTTAAAGTAAAGAAATAGAAAATAAAACCATCTGCCAACCGTCACAAGGAAGGGTTATATATACTGCATGCATCATTTAGGGAGTTAACATTGGATTACTGCTTCAGCTCCTTCAGTTATTTACTGTCACAGGTAGGAGCTTCGGCTGGAGAGGAAATGTTGGAGCCGCTATGATTAAAGGAGGGCAAACCACAGATTACTAGCCTGACGTAGTCCGACTCAATTCTAGTCAGAATGAGTCTGATGCTGCTCCATAGAGCT
>NW_015151718.1:49810-51053 GCF_000732505.1 Cyprinodon variegatus
AGTAATAAATTATTAATATCAAAAATGTATTTCTGTTTTTTCTTTTTACATATTTTGTTAAAAGACCAAATAAGGACTTCAAACCAAAAAAAAAAAAGTTATTTTCTGTTTAGTTTTATTCTTGAATCAGGCTTTAAAGGGTTAAAGATAAGCTGCTAAAATCAACAAAGCGTCCTCCAATCATGAGACTCTTCACATCAGTCTCAGTTTAGAGTAAAACGTTTGAGCTGAGAGGTTTAAAGTGCTTTTGCCTCCTAATAAAAAACCCACTAAGACTCACATCCTGAATCCCACCTGAAGATTTCCACACTGACACACGCCGGCTCTGCGTGGCGGCTGACCCCACTGACCGCCCACGCTCCCTCACAAAACGCACATGCATCAGGAGAAAATAACACCTCACAGCCTCCATGGGCTCGTCACCATGGTTACGTTTCTCACAGCTTTAAAGACCAGTGTGAGCAATCAAGGTCTGAGCGAGAGGATGACAGATTTCTCTTAATGTGTTCTGTTGTGATTCCCACGTGAGGAGCAGATGCTGCACCTGCAGCACAGCCAGAGAAAGCCTCATTTTCCCCCGCAGTCTCTGCACACCCTATAATCATTGCTCCTGTGCTGTCACTACTCTCACAATCGGCGCCCCAGGCAGTTGCCTAGGGTCCCAAGTTCCTGGGGGCCCCATAAAACTCTGTTTACTTGTATGGTTAATAAAACTATTCCTTATTTTTGCAAATTAAATATGTTTTTGATAAAAATCATTTTGCTAAAATGCCGTCAGAACGCTTATAAGCATTAGATATCATAGGTTATATATTAGGTGTGTCTCGAATACGCTGGATACTTCAAAACCAAACTAAAAATCCACCATCAGAAGCATTATGTGCTCAAAAAAGAAACACAGTGAGGAATCCTCAACGTTCTCCATATGAGGAGCATGCAAAGACCATCCGTGCCGTTAGATTAAGAATAGAGGAGATTCTCGTTAAAGTGGAAAAGAAAGAAAGAAAGAGTTTAGTTTTTTTTTTTTTTGAGTTTAAAATTGCCTTTATTACACAATCCAGCAATCAATAAAACAAAACAAAGTTAATAAAATAAAAACATCAAAATGCAAAAACTAAAGATTCTTCATCTACTGAACATAGAGCACCATTAATGCCCCACTTACTTACAAAGACATTTATACTCTTTGTCAACTTAAAAAACTCAAATTCTACCCGAACACGAGCAATGACCAGTCTCTTAA
>NW_015151718.1:51678-54910 GCF_000732505.1 Cyprinodon variegatus
ATAATTGGCTGAACGTTGCCACATGATGCAACATAGTGGTTGCCCAGACAACGATAATAACATCATGCAGCGTCCGTTAGCGCGTCTAATGACCCATGAAGTTTCACCTGATCGATAACAAAACTGAAAAAAATCAGTTTCTGGTGAACAAAGTAGCTGATAGACCCTGATATAAAGAGCTGGGTAGCGCTGCGGCTAGCTGTAGCTAACAGGTTAGCATCTTTTAGCTCGATCAGTTAGCCACATTAAGCTACACTACTTTTAACTTTCTATCAACAACAACCGTTAGTTTTCTACAAGTAGAATAACGGTTTTATTCATCTAAAATCTCTACAAATGTCATTTATTAGGATGTTCTATTTGTCCTCTGACCTCAGATCTTAATAAAAAGATTAAAAATAAACTGAGACTTTTTTTGTCTCCTTGTTAAATTTATTTTCAGACAATAATAATAATAATAATAACAACAAATTAACAAATAAAATTAACAAATAAAAAATTTGTTATTATTTTTTTTTTATTCGTTAATTTTATTTGTTAATTAGTTATTATAAATAGCAGAACTCAGTCTATCTTAGAAGGCAGGATTTTCCTTCCAGACTTTAATGATTGTTTTCTACTTTCTGCTGCTTTAGATCGCCAATGAAATGTAAAATAATAACAAATATAGGGAATAATATGTTGAGACTCTAAAAGAGATTTGATCCTTAAGAAATGGGTGCAATGCAGTTTGTCTGAGTGGAGTTACCATATGATGACGTCATTTTTAAAAAAACCTTTATTTAACCAGGGAAAAAATATTAATGAGATTAAAAACCTCTATTTCAAGGGAGTCATAAGAAGGGGCGGGGCCCCGAGCAGATCTGGTACCTGCAGCAAACCTTTCCTTTAAAAAGGAATCCCTGAGATCCAGCAGCCAAGAGTCAAACACAAGGACTCAAAGGCTAAAATGAATATAAAGTCAAACAGATGCAAAAAAAAAAAAAATAAAGCAAACTTTAAAACTCAGAAATCAGTTGAATTGTGGAGTTTTAACATTTGCTAATCATTCGCTCCTTCTGAAGGAATCTGGTCCAGCAGAGAACATCGTCCCAGTTCAGGCGCTCGTTATGTAAGCCAACACTGAAAGCTTCATGTGAACATAAAAGGAAGCTATTAATGGAAACTGTTGTTCCCTGCATGGAGAACAGGTTTAACTCCACAACATCTGCACATTTTTCTGTTCTTCATGAACATGAAGCTGACCAGAGAGCCGGAGCTCCGTCCTGTTTTCATTCCTGCTAAACTCTGCAGCTTTTTTTCTGTTAAAAGCTCTTCAGACACACAATGTCCTCAATCAAATATCCATCTCACACCCAGCCACAAAATAAAATCAGGCAGCCTCTTATACTAAAAGAGTTTCCATGGCAACCGTGTTCTGAAACGGGCGCAGCGCAGGAGGGGGTGCCACTTTAGACGCGTCCGCACCCTGTGATCGTGCATAATCAAGGTGGAAGCGTATCAGAAAGTTGGCCTGCGTCTCTCATTAATGGTTAAAAGGCCCAGGCTGGCTGCGAGGAGAAGCTTCACTCTGTTCTCTGCTTGGGAGAAAAACAAAGACATACTTGATCAGATAAAAGCTGCTTTTATGCAGATGTTCAGGAGTAACGACGTCACACAGGAACGTGTTTGCTGGCTCAGGATGTGCATCAGTCTTTTAATGTCTCTGATAATGATTGGAACGACCAACAGGCAGAGAGAAGCTAATTGGTTTTTCCTTTTCATTAAGGGTCGTTTGCAGACAGGGTCAGAATGCTGCTGATTGTCGTCTGGTTCTTCAATCGTCTTCATTTTGTTGCAGGTTAAAGCTAATATGTAGCCTAATTAGAATAACGTTCTATAAAGCTGATCAGAGGTGTCAAGTTACNTCAATCGTCTTCATTTTGTTGCAGGTTAAAGCTAATATGTAGCCTAATTAGAATAACGTTCTATAAAGCTGATCAGAGGTGTCAAGTTACGAAATACAAATACTTTGTTACTGTACTTAAGTACACTTTTTAGGTATCTATACTTTACTCCATTACTTATTTTTCCTCCTACTTCTGACTTCTACTCATTACATTTTCACACCAGTATCTGTACTTTCTATTCCTTACATTTTTAAATCAAACGTTACTAGTTACTCTTGGCTTCGGCTTAATATTTATTTCCCGTCATGTGCTTCATCCAATGCAGATCATTGGCTCCACCCACATCTAGTGAAAACTAATGTGATTGGATTAGTCATAGAACGCAAACACTTATTGGTTATGTCATAAACGGCAATATTTGATAAAGAATCTTCCTGATGACCACGTTTGCAGCTTGACGAACACAGCTTTATTAACCAACGTGCACTTAACAACCAGTAGACGTATAGCGTATATGCGTCACCCAGCTCCCGGCTACGGAAGCCCAAACGTGCCATATCACTACAGGTTAGCTAAAGGAAACCATCAGAAGCAAGCAGGTGTTCTTCAAACTGCTAACGTGAATTGTCTATGCCATGCTACAATGTGGGATTCAGAAAAAGATGTTGAAATGTCTGAAAGGTCGGACACAGGCGAGAGCGTATCGGGAGACGGAGACCAACAAGACCTCCCTCATCCTCGGCCCTATCTCAAAGAATTTATAGAAATATTCAAAAAATTCTGCATCTGGCTGTTTTTTAAAGGTTACTTTATACTTTTATACTTTAAGTAGTTTTTGGAGCACATACTTTTTCCCTTTTACTTGAGTAAAGAGGTCAAGGTGATGCTTCAACTTTTACCAGAGTGTTTTTAAACTGCAGAATCTATACTTCTACTTACGTAACAAATGTGTGAACTTTTGACACCACTGAAGCTGATTGATATTAATTTTTTTTTAAGATAAGAGTTAAAGTCATATAGTGAAGTCGTATTTAAATGTCAAATCATTCTGGCTTAAACATGTATATAAATATACTCTTTATCAGACAATATTGTCCCAAAATGTAAAAAATGTCTATTTCAAAAAAAAAAATCCTGTTTTAAAATCTTTTTTTTCTTATTATCTTCTGCAGGCCAGTTAGTTCTACGTCAGCCTGAACACCTAAATTCAGCCAATCATATATCAACGGTCATCCGTCAATCAAATGTTTCCGGTCATAGCATCTTGATTCATGTGTCGCAGCTAATATACGCAACGGTTGAAACCAGAATCCTTTCCTTTCCCATTGAGTTGCGTCCCAGTG
>NW_015151718.1:56979-60955 GCF_000732505.1 Cyprinodon variegatus
TTTCTGACAGTTTTGGCCATTTCTATAAATAGATAAATATCAGCTGGGGTTCATACGCCGGACCTAAGGGAGAAACAGGAGAAAATGATGCCGATCTGATACTATCAGGTTTTTTTTTATTGTTAGGTTTGATTTAAGTCCATGTTCTTTTAAGGTTAACTTTGCAGCTAAGATGGGCATTATGCTCTTAGCTGGATTTAATAGCAGATTGAACTGAAGCTCCGTTTCCTCCTGTCTTTAACTAAAGAGCTGTGAGAGTAAAGTGGGAACTCATAAGAGCTTCATGTTGAAAAGTGCAGGTAGAGCTTCTAATTATCTGGATCTTCTCATTATTACAGCTTCATTACTTCACCATCAGCAGGATCTTTCTCTCTCAGCTGCACCAACAGCTGTTGAACAGAATATTATTTGTGACAGCGTGAATCCGCCGCTTCAGTGTCTGGAGCGTTTTACTATGTTTGATATCACAGCCTTCTAAATGGGGATGGAGAGAGTGTGCTGTAATGAGGTGCAGCGTGTTTCATAACATCTCCTGCATGAAATCTGAGACGTGATGCATGAGTGTGCAGTGAGAGCCCACAGCAATGGAGACTTTATCCTGCTAAGATTCAGCCACCCTCAGAGTCAAAGGGTGAGGGGCGAAAAGAGGGAGAGGAAGGATGAAGAGGAGGGTCAGAGCGAAGAGTAGAGCTTAGAGAAGCAGGTGCAACCAGCTCCACCATCTGAACTGTGATGCTATGTGTTTTCCGCTTCATTAAATCTCAGCAGCTGAGATGATTCATCCAGATAAAAGCTGAGGCTGCAGGGCAGCTTCTATCCTCCATCTTTCCTCGCCCTGCTTTGCACCGTTTTCTCAGACTTCTCCCTGTTTCTCTACTTTATTGTGATCTGTATGTTCACACATAAAGCACCTAAATGAGCTGCTGTTGTGTTTCTAAGCTTTGCAGCAGCGAAAAACGGGCCGCACGCCTCAGAGAGCCGCAGTCCGCTGCTTGTGTGCTGCTGCAGCTACACGGTCCTAACACATGCCACGCTTTCTCTGCAAACACAAACCTAGTGATATTCTCTGGTTGACATCTTGACAATTACTCTGCTCAGTGAAGCTGCTCACTGAATATTTCAAGATCTGAAGTAGTGTCTGCATGATCAGCCTCCCGCTGAGTCAAATACCATGATGCTACAGGAGGACTGATGTTCAGGCATTCAGAGGTGATGCATCCAAATGTTCTCGGGAATTTTAGGGATAATTACCTAAATTATTGCACCTGATTAAGGTCATTTTATCTTACTTGCGTAAGGGGCTTCAGTGCATTCATAAGAAAATAATGTCTCATTAAAGCTTAAAGATGAAAAAGATTTACAGAGAAATGTTTAAATCTTTAAACACGTTCAGAGTAAAGAATTTTCTAAAATGTTTATTTATTATTTGCTACATGAAGATGAAGCTGAATTGGAAACACTGGAAACACTAAACACCATAACCCTCATAACCTGGACCCAACGGAGGCCAAGCTGCAGCTGCAAAAAGCTCTGGTCCTGTTGCTGCAAAACAAACCCAAATCATCATTCCCTCGCTGCCGTGCTTCTCACTTGTAACATAAATCAACATTTTAAAACACTAGCAATATTCTTGTGAGAGTATCACTACTCTTACTTGAGTTTCAGGTTATTATACTAAGCATGAATAGATCAGGTGAAAAATACTTTTATTTTGTTATTTTTTATATTTTCTTTGTGTTTTTATTATATTTTGATATAAGATTTCCGATAAATTTTTACATTTAATCCGATGTTATGAGACTCGACACTTTTAAAAATTCGATTAAATTTAGTTTATTTTTAAATCTCCCATCACATCATGTCACCTCAGGTCTTTTTATAGATCCAGTTTTATCAGATCATCCAAAGTTTTCTACATAAGAAAATCAGTTGATTAAATCCAGTCATTGACTCTTCAGCAATCCCTCACACTAAGCATGCTTGTAGCGACAGTGGAGAGGAAAAACTCCCTTTGAACAGGAAGAAACCTCCAGCAGAACCAGGCTCAGTGTGAGCGGCCATCTGCTGAGGCCCACTGGGGTTCAAGGAGACAGAAGCAGAGATAGAAAAGGAGCATAAAAGCACTGATCTATGTTAGAAAAGCTAACGTAAGCTAGCTCCACAGATGGCTCTGTCTGGGAAACTAATGGTTAATAAGCCGAGCTCTGACCCAGTTTCCAAGTCAAAGGAAGAAAGAGTGAACATCCAGTTAGTCCCAGTAGAAGCTGAACCTACAGCTATATGAGAGAACAGGACTAAACACTGGAAAACAGGCCAAGCTCCAACATCTAGAAACAAAGGTGTTGATGGCAGCAGCACAGCTGATATTTCTCTCCAGGATGGAGTCACAGCCAAACAGGAACAGACCAGATGAAGCTACTATGAGAAAAAGCAGAGAGAGCAGAACGTTAGAGATTGAACTAACAGATTCTGCAGAGTGGGAGAATAGAGATAGAATGAAGCAGAATGATGAAAAAGGGGTCCCTATGTCCTCCAGCAGTCTAAGCCTATAGCAGCAGAACTACAGTATAGAGATTTTACACTTGGGTCATTTTTCAGGAGACTGCTTTATACTTTTACTTGAGTAAAATGTTTTTGGGTTCTCCACCTATCCTTGGCCTTCAGATGAGGAAAGATTCTGCATAATGAAGCATAGCTCTGCCACCTCAGAACATTTCATTTACTCTCTGAAACTGTTTCTCTGCGCCCCACAGCGTTTGCTTTTCTGCCGTTGAACGTAAACATGGCTGCCGCTTACCCTAGCTTACTCCATGTAGAGATCTCTAAATCCCAGCTTCTTGTGTAATTTGGTTCCTGTGAGTGGGCCGTCTGATGCGGCATGCAGGGAAGGCCCAACTCCCACATGAACTATAAATGCTCACAATCATTCAGTGCAGCATCTGCACTGTAGCTGCTAAAGAGCAGGATGAGAGGAGCCTGAACACTGGAAAAATGATCAAGAAATAAGTAAAAATGTCTTAAATGAAGTGTATTTATACTTAATCTGAGTAAGTAAATGAGATAGTTTGTCAATGGAATGAATATTTTTACTCTTAAAATAAGATAGTTAGATAATATGCACTTGGAATAAGACAATGCAATTGTGTTTTCTTATTTTAAGTGTAAATTGTCTTGTTCTTTTTGCAAAAGGTCTCTTTCATCTCCTCAATCTAAGAACAAATTCACTTATTTTAAGAAAAAATGACTCATCTAGATTTTAATTGATTCCAGTGGAAGGCTTCAGAATCTAAAAAAGGAGAAAGAAAAAAATTCAATGATAGAAAAGTTAGATGAGTTAAACTGAAACTTAACTTAATAATAATTAAGCGTTTCATTATGGTCAAAAAGATGATTACACTACTACAAAACCATTCAGAAGAATTTAACACAATGATTTTAAGTATTTTGTTAAATTAAACTTTTTTTTCTTCCATTAACTCCCAAAATATTTCCAAACCCTTGACAGGTTTTATTTATTTCAGTCCTTTTGAGGTTGGAGTTTTTACAAAAAGAACCACAATGGAACAGAAATGGCTGAAAATGCATCAGAGGAGCAAAGATGCTGTTTTCATCTTCTACTGTTTCAAAGAAACAATCTGGAGATGAAGGCCTCCTAATTCCACTCTAACATCAACATTTCATAAAGTAATTCTGATTAGATTAACATTTGACATTTGAATGTATGGTTTTTAGAAATACAAGTCGTGTTACTCATTTGAACTTTGAGAATTTCTCCTGTTAAAGGAAAAGTCCGGTTATCAAGGAATAATCAATGGATCATTATTTATACCTTAAACTAATATGTTTGATTTAATGAATTTAGTGTTAATAACTAAGAAAATAAAAACAATGATTTTCTGTGCGATCATTGAGTCTGGGAGCGGCGATTTTTGCTGCCATCTTCCAGCGGTGACGTCACGGTGCGGTAAGCCTAGCG
>NW_015151718.1:60965-63455 GCF_000732505.1 Cyprinodon variegatus
GGATGAGAGGCTGGTTTGGTGAAACATTAGTGCGATTAGGCCAGGGTTTGACTTCGTGTGGACGGGGCCTTAACATGATCAGAGCATCCTGGTTTCATCCACAAACACCAAGCCAGGCTCCACAGGCGTCAGTAATCAGGCTAAATTTGATGACAGATTGATTGATTCAGTAATCATTAGAGGGTCCACTAAATGCCTTCTTCTCTTAATTCCTAACTAACGATTAATTTATGGAGTTATTTGCTATTTTTATTTTTTTAATGAACACCTAAAAGGATCAGTTGAAGCTTATGCTAATATGCACAGATATATAAGTTTATACATTTATATCACTTTTGCATGGGTATTCATGTCTTTAAGTCTTTGAGTGGAATGCGAGAGACACCGGTCGGTTGTTTAAATGTCTGGAAAGCTTCAACCAACATATTGAAAAGCGTCTGACGTACCAACAGAACCAAGTCAGATGTTCAAGTGAGAAAACAAATCCATGAAAAATGAAAAACAAACGTAGTTTTTTTTCTAGCTTTGAGGCAGAGTGGATGCTGATGGGAAAATAATGAAATTTCAAACAGGTAATTATGCCTCCTGGAAGTGTTCATAAAAACATTTCATCTTTAATGTTTTTTTGTTTTTTTCTCGCTGTTCTGCGTCTCTCTGAATGGAAGCTTGATTTCCTCTGTTTTTAGAGACAATTTGTTTTCCTTTTTTTTTCTTGGCTCCGTCTCTCTGAGCATCAGGAGGGCATTTGAATGAGTCTGAACTGGATTTCGGGGAAGACGTCGCCATAGAAACCAGCTGATCCGATGTACTGGTCGGGCTCTCTGTGAGTCAGTCCTCGCCGCAGCTGTTCAGGGACATTTGGTGATGTTTACGTTCAGATTGTGTTGTTGTTCGTGTGTCTGTAGAGCAGAGCAGAAATGTCATCGCCGCTGTTGTTCCTACGATGAACCAGACGCAGATGATGGCCTCAAGGTCTGTAGCTCTGACCCTTTAGGCCATTTACCCCAAAACGAGCTGGATTAACCACCTCAAACCATCTGCTTTCCCTCCTCTCACCATCATCGGCTGCATCCCTGTGACTTGTTTCGGGGGAACGATGACTCCTCTGGTTTTCATGCAGGCCTTCGTCTCTGGAGGAAAGTGTGGAGTCAGCAGCAGTGGGTGTGAGAGGATGGAGACGATTAATCTGGCCTCTGCTACGGTTTGATGCTTCATCTCTGCCCCCCCTTTGATGCACAGACACTGTCCTGGCAGTGGGGAGCCTGTCTTTACAAACCTGACCTCTGGGTTTGTTTTCTTTATCTCACCCTGTATGTGGATAGAACACTGAGGCTTGTTACAAGATTAGTCTGCTGATCCTGCAGAATATGAAATCCTGACTGGCTCTGGGCTCCAAGTATGTCTGCATGGAGAGAAAAAGCTCAAACCTTTAGACACTGAAACATGTCAGATATAAATCATTGGTGAAATCCCAGAACTTGCTTCCAACACATGGTTTTAATTACTGTATGAGAATATTTATCCCTTATTGTCAAAATACTTAAAAGACCCTAAAGCCCTTCTTTGAGGGAAAGTGCCAACCTGTTAGTTAATCATTCCTTGGCTTTTCTGTCAGTCCTATGAAGGTGTCCCTGTTCCCACAGGTGGAGCCGTTACCTGCTCCAGAATCCCCCACTGATGCTGCAAAAGTAGTTTTGCTGGGATCTCAAAAGATTCTGCGGACTTGAGGAGGAAGCCGATGCTCTTGCAAGAGAATGTTCAAATTTATTTAACGTCCTCAGATGGAGAGATAGAGCTCTGACTGGTTGTTGATTTGTCATCTAAACACATATTTTACAGTCTCTAAACTTCAGTTAAAAATCAATTACTAAATTAGTTGACAATTGTTACAATAATCAATTAATCAAAAAGAAAAAAAATGAGAAGTTGTGTTAATTAGGCCTCAAAATAATGAAATTAAAATGTAAATACACGCAATAGTAAAATAAAAAAGTCAATATAATATCCCAAAATATTCGTAAGAAATGGTGCAAAGTATTTTTACTTATATTTGTTTTTTTTTATCTCTCTCTCGCCACTAGGGGGAGCCCCACTTCCCGCGGCAGTGAATAGTTCCGTCTGAAATGATTAAAAATAGTTTTAATGGTTATTGAGTCAGATATGTGGCGGTAATGTTTGATTTATCTTAAGGTTTTTATCTGTCTGTGTGTAAATGGGTTCTGGCTGACATTTAAGCTCAGATTCCAACATCTCTGCAGGGTGAGGACTTTAAATCTGATATCTGAGACGACGGTACTGCTGCTGAAGCTCCGCAGGAACGTTATTAGCGCCTAGAACAGCAGAGAGAAGTTTGGCATCCTTTCTGCCTGCTTTGTGTGTCAACTGTTACCGTCGCTACGTGGCAAAGCGCACGCAGAGTGAGGGGCAGTGACAGACAAAGAAGGCTGGAGCATAGCCATGAACCATTGAATCCATAGCCATGGACCATTG
>NW_015151718.1:66112-67559 GCF_000732505.1 Cyprinodon variegatus
TGCAGTCTTTTTGCTACTTGCATTTCTCTTTTTGTGTTTGTTTTATCATTATTTATTTGTCTTTGCAGGACGTCTGCACTGCTGTTGTTGAATGTCTGTAATTGCATCATTTCTCTTTTGCAGTGTTTTTTGTGTTCTCAGTACTTTTTTCCTCTCTTCCTTTCATATTCACATGTTTGCAGCACGTTTGCACCTCTCCTTCGCTGTAGTCTGTTCCCGTTCTTCTGGTGGCTCATTATTTTTCCTAGCAAAGTGCCGTTACAGCCTGAGAAGGAGCAGTTGTTCTCAGCTTGAGGTAGGAGATCTGAAGGCTGACCTTTAGAAAAGGCTGCTTCTCTGGAACAAAAAGCTTTTCTGCGTTCTCTCTGAGGTTTTATGTTGTTCAGCGCTGTGTGTGAACCTGTAGAAAACTGTTCATTCCTTCCTGTTAAGCCTGAATAACTGTAATGATTTCTGATATTAATGATGCGTTTCATCCTTCTAGCGAATGAAAGATGCTGATCACGTTACATCCCCTTCCATGCAGCTTTCAGATGAATCTCGTGGCTCCTTTAGCTTCTTTTATCTTTGATCGTGATCACTTCACAGACTCTTTCTTTGGATTCTCTCCAGCCTTTCACGACTTTTCACTTTTCTCTGCACTGAGCTGCAGATGATGCTGCATGTAAAGCGAACGGCAGATCCCTGCTTGCAATGATCTGGAAATTAAACTGGATCTATTTCAGCGTCTCTGACAGATTCAGCCACAACAGTGCAGAGACTCAGACGTAACAGATGACTGTAGGAAACACCATCACTGAGGCGTGTCATCATTTTCCCATTTAAATTTTGTTTAAATTAGATTTTATCCCTTTCAAGTTTCTGCAGAGGTGTTAAATCAGGGAACTTTTATTTGGCTAAATACTGCTAATAGAAATGGATCCTCTTTTCCTTCCTTGTTTAGTTCCAGAGGTCACCTCAGAGGAAAACATTTCAGCTCCTAGATGCTTCAGATTAAGTCGTTAAGGAGGACATGAGATATTTGATTTAAAGTGAAAGGTTTTTACATTAAAAACTGAATTCATCCCATCAGAGCCAAATCTTTCATAATCCTACAGCATTGATCCACAGTGGATTTTTAATTTGGCCAATTTAATGCTATGTTCAGACTACAAGCAGCAGCAGCAGCAGGTTTCCATGTAAAGTCAATGGTTGACGCGCATCAAGGTGCAGCAGAAGGTCCTGCAGCGTCTAGAGCAGCAGGAGCTTCTGAGCGTCTGACGCGCTTTGAAAGCAGCAGCTGCTGGAGTTGGAAACATTAAAAATGGCATTCATGTCTTTAATTCCTTGAGTGGAATATGATTGACACCGGTCGGTTGTTTAAATGTTTGGGAAGCTCTAAGACTTCAAAAGGTGAAAGGACAGATTTGTTGCGTTTGCAAACATTTTAGCTAGAAACATGTTAAAA
>NW_015151718.1:68375-71144 GCF_000732505.1 Cyprinodon variegatus
GAATGAAGCAGAATGATGAAAAAGGGGTCCCTATGTCCTCCAGCAGTCTAAGCCTATAGCAGCAGAACTTTAGAGTACCAGTACCTTAGACCCATTTCATTGGTAGGGGTTTCCAGGCAGATTTTTACAGGACAATATTGCAGCTTCAGTAATGTCTGATGCTGATGCTGACCCGGTACAACATCAGCAGGAATCATAGCGACTTTTCTACTAATTTTGTAGTGTCTACTGATAGAAAATTCTTGATTAAGGGATTTTACTCAAACAGAGAACAATAATCAACAGTTGCAGGATCTATACTGAATAGGATCAACTTAGATTCACCAGAATAGAACCAACAGGTTACAGAAACTTTAAACTGGAGTTTTTCTATCAGCAGGACAAATATTGGGAAGTTTAGATAATTATTTATTTTTCTGGCTGATATTGGACCAATTTCTGTGTAATATTGGATCAATATCCACCTTTTAAAAGTTCTGACTGATTTTCTAAACTAAAGAGACACTGAATTGTTGTTCTGAAATAGGAGAGGCTTTTAGCAGCAGGATCATTTCATTTGTCAAGATTTTTTTAAATAAAGATTTAAATTAAAGCTTTTTTTTTTATCTTTGAGGAAACCAAATAATTTGCATTACAGCCTGACACAGAAAAATATCTTAGGTTTTTTACAGGATGCAACAGATCTTTGTTGTTTAGAGCTGCATGCTTTTCTGGTTTGGATGAGAAGAGTTTCAAAGGTGACCAGCTTCACCTAAACTCTGGTTGCTTCGTTTTTACCTGATAGGTGTGACAAGGATGTGATTCTCTTGGTGAATCCTGCAGAGCTCTCTGCTCGAGGCTTTAACTTCAGCAAAAATAACACACGAGGCTTCAGATCATCTCAGGTTGGACTCTGATCTAAGGCAGCTTCACTTTCTGTGCTTAAAGTCCTGAGAAGATCTGCTGCTGCAGGGCTAACAGCTCTTTGGGGCTTTTCTTGTAGCTGACCTTTCCACCTTACGCCTCTTTTGTCTCCCCCTCTTCATCTTTTAGTCATCAATTTGTGAAGCACAGACAGAGAAACAGGACTACACTGGAAAACAAGCCGATCTCCAGCATCTAGAAACAAAATCATGTAGCGTAACGTCACTGGCATAAAGCAGGTAGCTGCAGCGGCCCTCTTGAAATCTGCTGTGAGGTCACTGGAAAAAATGTAAATCTAGATAAGTAATTTTTTCTTAAAATAAGTGCATTTGTTCTTGGATTAAGGATGTAAAAGAGACACTTTGCCAATGAACCAAGACAACTTAAACTTAAATCAAGAAAACTCAATTGCATTGTCTTATTTCAAGTGCATATTATCTAATTATCTTATTATAAGAGTAAAAATAGTCATTCCAATGGCAAACTATCTCATTAACTTACTTAAACTAAGGGTAAATACACTTCATTTAAGAAATGTTTACGTATTTCTAGATGGTTTTTCCAGTGCATGGCGTCCGGACCTCAAAGCCACCATCATTAGGAGCCTTGAAATACAAATGCATGCCACACTTTTTAGATTCTGATTCTAAAATCTATTTTTAAAACACATCCTCCATTTTCCTCCCACTTCAGATTTATGTGCTTCTTTCCACCTTTGTTCTTTGTGTTTTTCAACCTTTAGCTTTTGTCAGTGATACATTGGTTCAGTGTCCCTGTATTTGCTCAGAAAACTCATCTATGCCAGGATTTTTAAAGCTCTAATGCACACGCACTGCAGCTGCTCTTTAAATATTTATAGTACCAGCACATTTAGACTCTGTGTTTTCTGCTGCTGGTTGAGGTGGGATGCGTGGGAGTTTTACATAAACCACAACTCAGTAAGAATATCCTCAGCTCTCTGTAATTATCCCCCTGACAAATGAGTAATTAAATCTGAATGGTTTTATGTAGCTTTTCACATAAATGGTTCCCCTTCCTCCCATAGAGCTGCACTTTAAAGGAGGATGCTATTATTAAACTTATCCAGATAAAACCTGACACTATATACAATCAGTCTGTTAGTCTAGTTAAAGCTGTTATTGTCATTAATGTATTTTTACTGTAATTCTTCCTCTTACTCCGCCTTGTGCCAGGCAGCCTCTCTAACAGCAGCGTTCGCTCTTTTTCCAATTAAACTAAGAGCTTCGGTGTTGGATAGCGACAGCAGCAAGTAGCACCAGCTTGCCGAGGATCAGAACCGATGTGTGTGTGTGTGTGTGTGTCGTTGGCTAATGGCGATGTGAGAGATTTACAGCTAAAAGCAACCCTGCTTGGCTTTCTGTTTCCATGGTAACCATTTGCATTTCAGTATCCATCGGAAAGTGAGGAAAATTCAAAGCGAGGGTTCTTTGGAAGAGATAAAAATCCAAAGACGATGAACGTCGGTGAGATTAGACAGGAAGTCTGACAGTAACTCTGCTGCTTCATGGTTGTGCTTAAAGGGATGGAAATGAGGATGCAGGCCGACATTGTTTACATTCACATCTCTCCTGTAATTCACCTGCTGGGTTTATTGGGTGATGCTGCAGCCGGCATGCAGGGATCTGCCACAGGAAGATGTGCTGACAGTCAAGGAGAACGTCATTATTTGATATGCAGATAAATGTCTGTCTCTGCAGCAGCGACCCTCATGACCTCATCCAGTCTGATGCTTCTTTAAGGGGTTTGCATTTTGGGTGAGGGGAAAACATTAAAAGTAGGACAAGGAGGTGTAAATGTTTTAACACTACAGTTAGAAAATAAAAAGCTGTCACCCCTTAAAGGAAT
>NW_015151718.1:71987-73730 GCF_000732505.1 Cyprinodon variegatus
AAAAAAGTACTCCAGAGTGTTGTTCAGCATGGGGGTGAGTAGAAAATGAAGGCTAATCATGTTTTGGGTGTACTATTCCTTTAAGCCCTGAAGGTCTTAGGAACAAATTCTACCTGAAATTCCATGTGAATTAAAGCAAGTCCAGCTCCCAAACTATAAAATTCGAAATACAATTGTTTGTATTAGTATGACAGAAAGGCATTGAGGAATATTTTTCAGGTGGAAACATTATTTTAAATCTCACCATGTCTGATTTATAGGTGATTAAACAAATAAAAAAAAATATAAAAACTGCAAAACACCATGAAAGCCCATTTGAAACTTTGGATAAACCCTCAGACTTTATAGATCCACATCTTGACTATAAGTCAAGCTAATTCAGACTGAATAAGTTGAAGCATGTTTGTTCCACAAAGGTTTTAGTGGGACTTTTGGAACAATGCCAAAAATGCATTCTTTCGCTCATAAAAGGGAATTTGCAGATTTAAATATGCTGATTTCCATTATTGGAGACCTTCTGCATGAGGCAAAGCCTTTGCTCCTCAGATTTAATCATTCTTTCATTTAAATTTACCAATAAAATCACCAAACCGAATAGAAAATTAGAATAACAAAGCAAGCTTAGCGTGCCGGTTACATCAGCTGAAATAGTCGCACAATGACCTCTGACCCCTCCTTGGAAAGGTCTGAGCCTCTAGTTTCCAATGATGGCGGCCATTAGGGGGCGGGGCTAAAAATGAATAGCTGCTGTTGCATTACTCCCACAGTGTCACATGTTAGGTGGAATTTTAAATATCATTTAATTTGTTTACACATATATAAAACA
Organism: Cyprinodon variegatus; assembly: GCF_000732505.1. Lineage (NCBI taxonomy): Eukaryota > Metazoa > Chordata > Actinopteri > Cyprinodontiformes > Cyprinodontidae > Cyprinodon > Cyprinodon variegatus. Next base: position 72,814 of record NW_015151718.1, read on the forward strand.
AAAAAGTATTTGTGAAAAAAATAATTTTGAAGCATGTTTTTTAAATTTTAAAGCCCCATTTGAAAGGCGTGTGGATGAAACACCATGTGACCGTGTTTCTATAAATAGATAAACATGAGCAGGTGTCAGTTTGGCTCTGTGCCGGGCCCGCTGGGCTAAAAAGCTAATTGCCTCTCGTTAGTCGCTCCTGTTTGTTGACTAAGGCTCTATTTCTGTGTTTTTGTGCAAAGGAATCCTCTTCATTAGGAATCTAAACCCTCAGACTGACACCTGACAAGATATGATTTCTAAATAAAAGTGACATTAATGATCTTTATGAATCATCCGTTTTTTGATGTGCTGCCAGAATCAAAGGATTTTCATCACGATTTTTAGAGTTTCAGAAAGAAAGGAATTTAAAACGATTTGTCAGTATTTTTCTGTTTGGTTTTAAAAGGAATGAATGAATCTTATCAAGGTTAAGTTCTATTTAAAAACCTGGCAGGTCGGACTGATGAATGCAGGTTTAGTTTACCCTCCTAGTGTCATGATTTAACTAAAGATCAGACCCAAAATGCAGAAGACCAAACAGAGAGACCAGGGAAAAGGTTTAACAGGTTTTATTTTATTTAGGAGATTGTGAAGAATCCAGTGTTGATCTGAAAACTGCTCAACCGGAACTGAAAGGTGAGGGGAAGACACTGCGGTTGGTTCAGGTACGGTGGGAAATTTGATTCTCGAACTTGAAGAGGTGAAATAGATTGCTGACTCACGTTTCCAGAGAAGTAGTTGACTCTTTGATTTCAGTCTGTATGCTGTAGTTCCAGTGTTTGTCTGATTTGGTGGAGGGCGGACAGGGTTTACCCAGAATGCGGTTGTCTGTAGGTGAACGGAGAAGCTGACTGCCACTCAGATTTCCTGCGGTACTTGAACGGGTC
>NW_015151718.1:74070-76434 GCF_000732505.1 Cyprinodon variegatus
CCAGATCACCCAGTCACATTGATTTAAAGTTTACTATCTAAGGAAAGCAATTTGACTCTTCAGCAATCCCTCACACTAAGCATGCTTGTAGCGACAGTGGAGAGGAAAAACTCCCTTTGAACAGGAAGAAACCTCCAGCAGAAGCAGGCTCAGTGTGAGCGGCCATCTGCTGAGGCCTCTTTTAAAGATTAAATCCTATATTCTGAGCAAACAGAGACGCTATCAGCAGCTACCCTACGGCATCCATCTTTGTTTTTGTCGCAGCTATATTTCCCGCCTTAAACCATCACACTGTAGGGTGACTGAACCACCTGTTTTGGGTTGGACTCAAACTGTAAAGTCAGGATTCAGAGCAGGTGGATTCTGGTGTGTTTGTGATCTCAGCAGCAGCAGAAATGATCGCTACATTACCTGCAGATAACGCTGGTCAACATTGATCCAGTGTTATTGGAAAACATCAAACTCTGGAGGAAAAAATCATACAGTTTACTGTTGATTCATATATGCCAGGCTAAAATGTTGATCCTCCTCCCAAAGAGCAACAAACAGGAACAAAAACTGACATTTTATTCAGGTAGTGGAATAAAGAGGCGGGTTCAGTCCCTGCCTTTCAATATTTAGCTCCATTTTGTTTTTCTGCAGCAGGTGATTTCACAGCGTGAGTGTGTTTCTGGGTCACTGCAGCGTCGCTGTGACCCAGAAACATCCCTAAACTCCATTAAGCACCTCTCCTGAATCCTGACGTTTTATTGGGGAAAATGCTTTAAATGGCAGAAATGTTTTCATTCAGGATCCGCTCCGCTCCATAAATTAAACTGTTCTATTGGAGCCATTCTATGCCGGCTTTATGATGCAGTGTTTTATTACACTTTATTGTTTTATGAGGGAAATATTCAGGACTGTAACGCCTCACGGTATTTAAATCAAACATGCAAATGTTTCTGTAGAAAAACATAAAATCCAGCGAAGATACAGAAATTAAAAAAGCTAAACTCTGAAAATAAGATTACTTTGAAAATCCTGCTGCCGAAGTGACAGTTATTAATTCAATTAAGTCAAACAATTAATCATAAAGAATGAAATCATTGATTAAAATACTTTAGATTTACTACTAATGTTATAAATGTTTAATAAATACAAGCTGTTTTTTTTTTTTAAACTTCATATTCATTTTGTATCCAAAGAAAATATTTTATATTTGTTAAATAATTACAAAAATGTTGTTTAATAATATTTTAGATCAAATTAATTAGGATAAATTGTGTAAGTTTATTAGAATTTTTTTTGTGCTAAATATCTGAAATGTATTGAAAGATTTTGTGGGTGAAATTGAAGTTATTTTTTTAAATATTTACTGAAGAATGATTTTGAATGAGTGGCTGTAAAAAGCACGCAGCTCCTAACATCCTGCTGCAGCGTGGAGTTAAACATGCTGCTTCTCCTGCAGATGGCGCCCCGCTGAGCGAGCTCTCCTGGTCCTCCTCCCTGGCTGTGGTGGCCATCTCCTTCTCTGGACTCTTCACCTTCGTCTTCCTCATGCTGGCCTGCCTCTGCTGCAAGAAAGGCAAGATGGGCTTCAAGGTGGGTAAAAACGCAAGAAAACTGACAGAAGAAAGAAATCTCAATGAAAATATCTGCTCAACATTCTTAAAATAAAAAGAATGAGTTTACAGTCCGGCCCAGTTTATGATAAAGCACAGAAAGAAGCTGGAGGCAGATGTAAAGCAAACAAAGAGTCACAGTAAAGGTTCATCTGCTCGGCCTCTTCCTCTGAAGCTGCACAGAAACATCCGCTGCATCCTTTCATCAGACGCTGGGAGTTTTTTATGCAGATGGGAAGCAGGAAGAAGAGCAAACAAAGCGAGATGAGTTTGTGTTTGTGGAGCAGCGGGAGCCCTGCAGCGCTGTGAGACCATCTTGTGGAGGCAACAGAGAAACCAAATAGGTCACAGCATCAGATAAAGTAGAGCAGAGTGAAAAAAAAAAGCTGTGGCATCATTTTTCCTTCACATCATGTTTAACCTGCACCATAAAACTCAGCAGGTTTGGGAAAAAAGCAGCTAAATGTGTTTAATCTTCAATCATATTGAAATGTTTGCACTAATAACCTCTGGAACCAGCAGCTCTGTCTGCAAAGCTTCTTCTTTACAAACAACTTGGATTAAAGGAGGAGACTCTAACCAACAAACATCTGCAGCTTTTAGCTTAAGAATGAAAGTTATTTATTTAAAAACCAACAAAAATCTATAAAAGATTTGGTTTCCCTTTAGCTCATTAAAACCTCTGCTGAGATGCAGTAATAGTTGCTTTTAAAATAAAAGACTTGTTTCTATATCCCTTAGATGTAAAAATATCTGCACAGTT
>NW_015151718.1:77583-78839 GCF_000732505.1 Cyprinodon variegatus
AGTGACAACAGGTAATGTTTAGCATCAGGTGTCCAAGGAGGGGGCTGCCGACCCTTGTCCCTCTTCCTATCACCTCCTCCTTCCCCCAGTGAGGAGTTGTACAACTTGATTTCTTGAGGAACAAAGGAGTTCAGCGGTCTGTTGGTCCTGCATTTGGGGAGCAGCAATCTCCCACTGGGGACTGTCTCTGCCACCGTCCCCAGAAGGTCCAGCTTCTAGCCAATCAGAGAGCCGGTGTTCTGTCAGATGAGCATACCTGGTCAGACCAGCATAGTCAATACCAGTTTATCCCTTTAGTTTTGTACAAAATAAAATGAACTTTAAACAGCTTTAACGGACATTTATAGCTTTAGTCATGTACAAAAAACAGTTTAATTACTTAGTTTTTGGTGTGTATGGCGATCTGACATTTATTTGATTGTTTTTGTACATAACTAAAGGAATAGACGCCCGTTAAGGCTGTTTAAAGTTCATGTTTTGTACAAAACTAAAGAGATAAATGCAAATCTGATGTCTTGAGCATGTATGTTGACTATAGATATTCTGGTCTAGAACACCGACTCGCCTCAGAGAAATACAGAAGATATGTTCTCTGAAATGATTTTTACTCCAGGAGATGCTGAAATGAAGGATTGTTTTAATAATCAGGCGGCTCTGGGTGCATTGTCATGTTTTCTTTATATTTTAGTTTTTGGTTCTCTGGTGCGTCTGACTGAAACCTCTGCTACCAGAGCAAGACATTCATTTAATCCTGTCTGGTTTTTTTTATGAATCAATATCTGTTCACTTTACTTTTCGTGTGCTGCAGTATTTTCACTATCATACTATCACTATCAATATTATATCAAGAAAGAAAGAAAAAAACTTAAATGTTTTACTGGAAAACCAACTTTTATTTGCAGTGATTAAATGGTCTGTTTAGGCAGGACTGCATCAGGCATCTCCAGGCAAACCTTATTAATGAGGTTTAAAACTAAAGCGATGCTCAGCCTGTTTCCAGGAGCTGTTGCTGCCTCTGTTGATAACGACGGCCGCTGCAGTGGTCTGAACCCTGGCAGGGTGTGGGAACAGAGGAGGGGTGAGAGGGCGTGAGGACGGGCTTTCTCATGAGCTCTCAGCGCATCCGGCCTCCGGGCCGCGTCTCCCTCTGACAGAGAAGGAAAACACTTCAAGGGAGACGGTAGAACAGGCTCTGCTTGTTAAGGAGGCAGGGGGGATTTACCATTAGGCAATACCAGGCAGTTGCCTAGAGCCCA
>NW_015151718.1:79538-82685 GCF_000732505.1 Cyprinodon variegatus
TAGATCTGAAATGAAGCATTTTTTCCGGTTTATGTCCACCAATCACCGCTTGCTCTAGGAGCATCAAAGGCGTATAAATCCTGCTGTAGCAGCAAATGTTTGATCTAGAAGATGTTCATATGTAGATCATAGATCTGCATGGACTAGATGTTGGAGTCAGATTCTGGTTTGGAGAATCTGACCTCTGCTTCATTCAGGGGTGGGTGTCTTGCAGATGTTCTTCAGTTTTGAGGACAGACAGGAAGTGGACCAGTGATGTCACATGTGCAGAATGTGAACCCCTCCTCCTCTTCCTCACCCTCCTCCTCCTCTTCCTCACCCTCCTCCTCCTCCTTTTCCCAGTTGTATGTTTTCTCACATTTCTGGGAGGCCTCTGGATTCTGCTCTCCTCCACCAGATGACCAGAGGTCTGCGCTCCTCCCTCTTCCTTTCCCCCCTTCATCCCTCCATCCTTGCAGTCTTAGGGACAGTCTGTGGTCAGCTGCAGCTCCTCTTCCTCCTGATGAAGCCATCATCCTCCCGCTGCCCTCCACTCTCCGCCTCACAGTGTCTGTGTTTGTTTGTTGGTTTGAGGGAAAAAGAGAAAAAGGCTGAGATGAAGAATGTTGGGCTGTTTATCGTCTTCTTTTGCGGAAGGTAAGCTCCTACAAAAAGCTTCATCTGAGATTTTCTGCAACAAATCTTAGAGATTTTAGGAATTAAATACGATTTTTAAGCATTGAATGTTTAAAATGTTCCATCCAGGTTTAATGGAAATGTTGAAATCAAACATTTCTTGTTTTTTGGGGGGGAAAAGGAAGATTAAAAAACATTTTATAACTAGGAAATTGCTAATTTTGAAGCTTTTTAGGAACAGAAAGAGTCTGAGAGGAATGAGTGTTTAAATGTGACAGAGAGTCGCTGCAGAGACTGAAACCACATGTTGAACCTAAGAGGGGGCGAGGAGGGCCGTGTGAAGGTTTGGAGTGGAGGCAGGAGGCGGGATCTGCAGCGCTGTGTGTGTGTGTGTGTGTGTGTGTGTGTGTGTGCTCACATTCCTGGGGGACAGGAGGAATGGGGAGATGAAGGTGTTTATGTGAGCATGTGTTTGTGTGGGTGTTACAGAGAGGGTCACATTTTTCCAGTGAAGGGACCCCGCAGCCCTCCAGATCCCATCTGAGGGACTTTTATTCTGACATCCGGCCTGAGGATGAAGCCAACTCCCTCCTCCTCATCCTCAGCTGTGCTGCTGTTCACCACAGACAAAAGGAATCTTTCACAGGATGTTTTCCTCATGAAGCTTGATGGGAGTTTTATTTCTAATCCTGCAGATCAGCTTCACTTCCTTATGAATGATGAAAAATAAGCACAGAGTGAGAACTGGATGTAAAAATACCAGATTCTGCTACCAGCAGATGTTTACAGCATCCGTCCCTCCATCCAGCTGTGGGGAGAGATGGTGTTCATGGAGCAAAGAGCTTCCAGGCCACAGTGGCGTTTAGGGCCGCTCTCCTGCAGGTTTTACAGGTTTCTCTGCTGATGCGTGTCAGAACTACGGAACAGCGGCGTGCTTCTAAGGCACCGCCCTGCTTTACATCAATCCTGATTCATACAGAAGACAGCAAATAAAAAGTTGGTTACCTTTGCTGCGGTTTTCAGCAATAAGTTGGGGAGGGGCAGCACTGTATTAATAAAGTATCACTCCACAGGTTCAGGATGAAGGAGAACTTTGGCAGCAGAGACTCAGGAGGGAAATAAAGCGCAGCCAGAACCGCCTCACTCTGCAGGAATAAAGCGCCTAATAGATTCTTATTTATTTTAGTCTTATTTATTTATGTCTTTACTTAGAGAGAGTTTGGTTTTTGCAAAACACTTTAAAGTTCAGCTTCCCTCTGCGGTCTGATTTCTGGATGTTTCCTTACGGTTTATGAGGATCAGTGCCTCCAGTCTGGTGTGTGAGTTAGATGTAATCCTCAGAGCTAATAATCCCTGGATTTAATGGACTGGCTCTGTTTACACTGGGACTCAACCACAGACTCACTGGGAAGCTGAACTGGGCCGGCACAGATTGCTGGAGTTTATCTCAGCTCTGCTGGACTTCTGGGCCAGAAAACCAAAAACTGTTTAAAGTCTTCAGAAATCTGACGCTGCATCATCTGAAAGTCATTTTAATCTGCAGAACTTTCTCTCTCTGTTTATTTAATTACTTATTTTTCAGCTATTAATAAAGAACAAATAATTGAATCTATCGATTTACCGTCATCCTTTACATTTTCAGCTTTGAAATATTTGAACAAATAAAAAACTTTTGCTGAACCACAGATTTCACAGCAGATCGAATGAGTATTTCTGTATGTTTTTCTGTCCTGATGTCCTTTTTGCTTTGATTGATTGCAAAGATGGATGATTAAAACCTGATGAGAGTGAATGTTATGATCACAATTAGAGATGAAGATGAAGACTTTAGTGAAAATTGATTTTGTTCTCTGCATATTTGTTAAAACTATGGAAGCTTGTTTCTGCCACTTTCATTAAAGGTATTATGGAGAATTTTTTAAAAGACCCGCCCTCTCCGTTTAAAAAATATGCATCCAAGAGTTGTTTAAAATGTGCTGTTCTCATATCTACTATGAGAACTGTAGTGTGTCCACATACAGCGGGGACTTTATAGTGAACTCAGTTAACTGACCGTTCAGACAGATGATCACTGCTTTTCTGGGTGGATCATCTCAATCAGTCGTCCTCCTAACTGTCAATCATTCTGGTGATACGTGCTCGTACCGTTAGCTAGCTTTTTCTGCGCACTTTCAGGCGTTCAGACAGTCATTGAAGCTCACCTTTCTCACAGCGGTTCTTTAAAAATGGCCGAGAGTCGGAAGAGAAAATGTGTCTACGAAGTTTATGAGAAGAAAAGAAAGGCCTCAGAAGAGGCAGATATATCCCAGAATGCTTTGCATGGAGAGCTCTCCATGCAAAGCATTATGCGATTTGCTATCATAGCGGGTCGCTGTCACTACTCTACAGCGGCTAATAACAAAGATGGCGCAGGAACCGCCTAACCCTAACAGAGCAAAAAGCAGTGATCATCTATCTGAACTGTCAGTTAACTGAGTTCACTATAAAGTTCACTATATAGTTCCTGCTGTATGGGACACAGGAAGCTGTGAG
>NW_015151718.1:84576-86387 GCF_000732505.1 Cyprinodon variegatus
TCGATGCAATCAGCTGGTTTTCCTTAGATAGAAAACTTTGAATCAATCTGACTGGATGATCTGGTGAACTGGAAAGTGCCTTAATATGACGTGTTGTGAATTGGAGCTATAGAAATAAACTGAATAGAACTGAAACTGAATTGACTCGACCATCCGATGCATTAAAGTTCTGCTGGATCTTTGTCTCTCAGGAGTTCCAGAATTCGGACTGTGACGAGTACCATGCAGATTTATCCACCTTGGCGTCGCCAGCCTCCCAGGGAACGCCTGACGTCTACATCCTGCCGCTCACCGAGGTTTCCCTGCCGACCACTAAGCAGCCGGCGCGATCCGGTGAGTCCCAGTTCAGTTTCCCAGCATGGCTCCCTGTCCTTCAGGACCAACAGCTTCCACTGGATGATCAACAGCAACAACATGAAGGACTTTCCTCAAAATCCTCATCTGAATGTTTTGGCTTAAAATGTATCAAATTGCATCGAAGATGATTTATTAGTTAAATAAGACGGATGAGTCGCTAAAGAAATGTTCAATCATGAGGCCATAAAAACGTCCTGATTTATATCTCCCATCTCGCCGTGATGCAAACCTTCCAGCAGTTTAGCAGAGGAGCCAGATCGTTACACATTTCGAGGGCGTGAGAGTCAGAGGGGCCTAAAGGGGAGCTGTGTTTCCCTGGGGTGAGCTCCACCCCAATGCTGCTCAGCTGGGCCTCCATCTATCCCATAATTCATCGCTGCAGGCAACAGCAGAGACGACTCTATAGCTTTCTCCCACAAACATCTGCCTGTTGCATAATGAGGTCCAGGCAGCCGGCCATCGCTGCCGTTAGCTGGAATGTGCGGCATGTGAGCGCAGAATCCCAGTGAGAATGGCCCTCTGTCCGACCTAAACCCCAAACTTAACCGGTCCGAGTCATGCAGGTGAAAAGAACCAGAACGAATAGATTCTTCTGGTTTCACGGCTGATTGGTGCTGATCTGCAGAGATCCTTCCAGTTAGAGCTGTTACTCCTCATGTTGAAGTTTCAGCAGAAAAGTGAAAAGCAAATCTTTCTGCACATGTTCTCCAGGATGAGAAAATATTTTCTCAAGCGAGCGGACTGTTGAACACATGTTTTGTCCTCGGCCAATGATAGAAACCATATGTTAAAGCAGCAGCGGAGGCAGTCGGGGATTTATTACTGCTCCTTCGGGACAGCCTCACCCTCTGACATCATGTGATGATGTTTTCCTTCATGGAGTAAGAAGATCAGATGCGTGGAGGTGCAGTTTGAAGCTGGTTGGGTCTTCTGCAACATTTGATATCAAGTTTGTATAAAACTCAAAATAAAAAATAAAAAACTTAAGACTTAAAGGTGCTCAAAGCAAAAGGTGAATTTAACTCACCTGATGGATTCTGGCTTACGCAGTCCAAAAAGATCCAAAAAGGGTCAAGATCCAGTTTTTTGCTTGTTTTATTCTCAGTTCAGACAAAACAGCTTTACAGGATTCTGCTACAGCTCTCACTCTGATTCCTGCACCTGTTCTTTCGCTGGCTGATTGGCTGACTGAAACTGGTAAAAAAAAAAAAGAAACCTATAACCACCCGCGTGCATAATGAGCTAACTAAAACCTATTTATACTGTGAAACACCCACATCACAAGCTAAAATTAATTAACTAATTAAGTGAATCACTAAACAAATCCTATTCTGAATAACAAATCAAACCAAATAATCTAAATTCTATCCCATTTTTTAACTGAAAATGGAGAAATAGGTCCTATAGACTAGCCTGGGTGCCATTCCAAACTTAGTCCCGCCCACAATGTTTGA
>NW_015151718.1:87650-96489 GCF_000732505.1 Cyprinodon variegatus
TGAACAGGTGAGGTCTTCTGTTCTCCTGTAAAGGGGTTGGAGCTGCGATGATGGCGGGAAGGAATCAACTCTATCGCTGCATTGGAGGTTTCTGAAATCTGAAACCTGAGTCCCCCCCCTCTGTTTAAAGTTTTTTTTTTTTACTTTTTTGGAACGACTATGACCGAGATGACTGAGAATCTGCCACCACCATGTGTCAGTGAAGGGAAGGGGGTGTTCAGGGCGTCTTTAACTTTCCTCTGAACAGTGTTTATGTTTGCTGGTGGCAAAGCTTGGTTTAAACCAGGCTTTTCTTCTTTGAAAGGTTTAGATTAGCGGCGAGCAGAGCTGATAGTCCTCCAGTGGACATTATTCTCCCACCTGAGCTGTGCATCCCTCAGGTTTATCAGCTCCTTCAGGTTTATCGTGGACGCCTCCTCCTGCTTTACTTTGGTAATGTGACGGCATTGGAACCAAAGCAGAGCCGGAACCGTCTCTTTTCAGACACACTGGCGCTCCGAGTTTCATCTGGCCTCGAAGTAGAAGTGTTTTCCTGCTCAGTTCCCTGATAGGTGGAGGTCTTAATGAGCCATCAGTGCAGCAGGAGTTTGGCTCAGACAGGCCGGCCTTAAAGGACCCGCCCTGAAGCAGCTGCTGAGTGCTGCAGGGAAACTCAGAGGAGACATGAGAGCAGAAAACTACAAAAACAATTCATGCTTTTTAAAAACCTTTCCATTGATTAGTTTCTAAGTCAGGCTGAGCTTTTAGTTTAAATGATAACTCAAGGACAGGAGCGCCAGGATGTGCTGGACCTGAATGGGAATGATGGGAATCCCATCTGGCTCTGAGTGCTTTAAAAACATCTCCGCTGCTGCAGCTATCATGTGACAGAGAGGTTCTTTTAAGGAGATGTTCGGATCGTTCTGGAGTCAGAGTCGGTTCACATGCTTTCTATCCATGAAGAGAACTTTCCTCCTTTGGGTTTTGGGCGGATCCGTGTTTTTCCTCAGGTGTCTCTGCAGCCTGTGGCTGAAAAAACGAGACGATCGGCTGTTATTGTTGACGAAACGCTGCAGACACCGCGTTGAACATCAGATGTGAAGTCTGCATGTTAACGCGTTCATGCAAAAGGCGAGTCTCTAAAGACTCTTTCCCAATGAAAATAGCAGGTTAACGGGGATTTTCCAAAGATGGATCGACCCGCTAACAATCGCAATTAAGCTCCCTTCACACTCGCAAATAAAGTCGGCCGAACCCCTCGCCGCCAGCCGCATGTCTGCTGACACCATCACGCTGGGTTAGCTTTGATAACGTCAGCAGTGCGACAGAAATCAGGGAAGTAAACAATGGAGAGCAACATGGAAGGAAGCCAGGGCGTAGTCGGTGTGTTTTATTGTTTCTCTCTATTATCTGAATCCCTCTCACCAGAACTGCTCCATGTTTATCCAATGGAAGCAAAGTCGTTTCTGCTTGTTGGATCAGAAGCGACTGGCGCGGTGTGTTGACGTCCGTACGTTGCGTTCAATAATATCACGTAATTTAGCAGGTCAACCCGGCTCTGGTGTTCCCACGCAGGTCGCTTGCTGAGTCATTTGACCCGGGCAGACACGCGCCAGTGAGCTGCTCCCACTGCCACTGGAAGTCCATCGCTCCTGAGTTTAAACTGGTTTTTCCCTCAGTGGGAAAGGCTTATATGAAGCAGAAATATTATTGCAAGTTTAACTGTACTTTAAACTGACTAAACAATCCAAACTGAACTGAAACATAGCAGCAAAATATTGATTACAATTATAATTGTTGGATCAGAGTATAACTTCATCAGAATGAGACGTCAGCAGGTCTGACTTTCTTATCAAAAGAAAATCAAAAATATATAAAAAAGATGCAATAAATCAAAGTTAATTCTTTACATGATTAAGAATATCAATAAAAAATGTATATAAAGACTTAGAAAAACCTTATTGTCATTTTGCATACACAGAGTTTATACAAAATAAAATTTCATTTAGTACAGCTCTCATTTTTTAAACTCTTTTTAAAGTGCAGCAGTGATCAAATGTAAACATTGTGGGATAAAAATAAAATGGTGCAAAAAACGCAATGATTTGATCAGTTTGATGCAGAAACTGACATGATTCACAGTTCCTTCAACATTTAGCTTTTTTTTTCAGTAAAAACATCTATTGACAGAAAATAATTTGATTCTCCTCCTGTTGCCAGAGAGAACATAAAATACTGACTTGGTCTATTTTTCTTCGATGTTTTGATGATTTACTGTAAACCTGATTGATATTTTTTATATTTATTTTATGTAAAACACTTTTGTTTTGTTGCTGAAATGTGCTATAAAATAAAGTTTTATTTACTTCATAAATTCAAATGTCAGACAGGATGATACAGACTGAAGCGAACAGAAGACCTGCAGGATCAGCTGAAAACTTTCAGGATTTATTAAAGCATTAAAGCTGCAAATAGAACCTGAAGGATCATCAACATTTAGCAGAACATTCTCTGTTCTGCTACAGCTGCATGGGCGGTTCTAGACAGGGGCCAACGGGGGCCGGTGCCCCTGTTATGGCCCCTGTACTGAAGACATAATACTCAAAGATATTCTCTTTTGGATTTATTTCTATATTTTTCTTTAAAAACAATCTGTTTTACTAATTATTTAAAAATAATAAGATAATAGCTTCAGTGATATCTCCTTTTTTTCAAAACCAATAAACAAAAATAGTCGAATTTTTACAATTGATTTTATCCGTTTTTCTTGAGTTCTAATTAAGATTTTATAGATTTTATATATAACTTAAAATAAAAATATGTAAAATTCCTAAATGATCAATGTATATTGACCTAATACTCTGAATAATAGCTTTATATGATCTTATAGATAATTATATAGCTAAAATGATTTTGAGTTGCTTTTTTGCTATGCTAATGGGTTTTTATTTTTATTTTAACGATAATCCAGATGAACATTTTCAAGCCAAAAATAAATATTTTCATATAATCAGACATATAATTTTAATTGAACCCAATTGAATAGAAATGTAACTTCATGCAGCTCTGTTAATGTATATGAATCCCTTGCCCTGTTGTTTTATTTCATGCTTTTCTGTTTCCCCGTTAGAACACGGCAGCTGTTACTGCATGTTGGTATTAATGTGTAAAGAAGGAGCTTTTTGGAGAAAAGCAGTTGTAAAAAGTATAAATATTGGTTCCAATGTAGAGAAGAAAAGTTTAAAGGCCTCAGAAAAAAAAATCTACAGCGGTACAGTAAGTATTTATAGTTATTTGGCAGCTCTGATAAGAATAAAGCAAACAGGAAGTGTTAGGACTGATGATGCCAACCTGACGGAGAAGCTGAAGGACCTCAGGTTAGGAGCAGATCCAGTCTGGAACAGAAGGCATCATGTTCTGTTAGATTCATGGTTATCAGAGGCAAACATGCTGGTGTAGGTGGAACCGTCCTGCTGGCACTGATCGTTCCTTTGTCATGGGAGATAATGGTCCCAGTGTGTGCTCTCCAACTGGTCCTAACTGGTACCACGCCGTCCCACGCAGCCGGACAATGGGCAGCATTCTGCAGCTGGGCCGGGCGTGAATGGGTGTCAGGAATGACCAGTCTGGAGAGGAGAAGGTGGTGGGGGGGGGCTCCACAAAGATCCGCCTGTTGGTGGCTGTTCTACCAGAATCCAACAGTCATCCAGGCTGATGGGAGGAAGACAAAGTGACTGGAGGGGACATCTGGCTGAGGGAGGACGGGACAGGATGGGACGGCTGGACGTTTGGTCCACCCAGGATGGATGCAGGTCATCGGGGAAGCTGACAGTGATGAGTCGCATCAGGACCAGAGCGTCTGGATTTACAGGAAGCCTGAAACATCACGCAGAACGCCGCGTTCACTCGCCAACCGCCGGCGTGTTCGGATGATTCCCCTCAGAGACGGCTGAGAGGTACCCGCTCTAATCGGATCAGATTTGGCTCCTCGCGCTTTTTAAAATGGCCTCCAGTCGTCATGGCTTCCTTTACTCCATGTTTTTACATCTAACCTTGTTTTCCTGCACAGTTTGGCAACATGTTGATAAATCCCAGATGAGTTTGATGCTGAGAGCCACAGGTTGAGTTCTGCTCTCACACTGTTGGTTTGTGAAACAACAACATTGATGCAGACCCGGTTGGTTTGTTACGATGTTCTGTCTTTGGATGAATGGGCGCCATGTTTCCATCAACACATCAACCTGACAGGAGGCCGACGCTCCAACATGGAGGATGAGGAGAATGATGAAAGCTGAATATTTCTGTCTGTTTTTCAGCCCAGCTGCTGAGGTCCTCTGAGCTGAGCCGCCACAGTCTGCTCTACCTGAAGGAGATCGGACATGGATGGTTCGGGAAGGTAAGCCCACCTCTGTTTCAAACAGCCGCTGCTGATGTTACACTAATAAAACAGGCAGTAGGAAAAGCTCATGTTTCTGCAGCCAGATGACATCCATCTCCCTTCTTCCCTTTCTAACTCGTCCTTCTCTCCCTCATATATACACCTTTCCCTCCCTCTGTCCCTTCGCTGGCCATGTCCATCTCCCTCTACGCCTTCGACTCCGGCTGCATTCTTCCAGGTTCTGCTCGGGGAGGTGAACACGGGCCTGAACACCACCCAGGTGGTGGTGAAGGAGCTGAAAGCCAGCGCCAGTGTGCAGGACCAGATGCATTTCCTGGAGGAAGCACAGCCGTACCGGTACAGCCTCCTCAAATCCTTAAATTAAATTAAAATAAAATGCAGACAGTTTATTGGCAGAGATGTCTGATAATGTCTTGATAAAATCCAGATTTTATTTTTTAAAATAAACAACTGGAATAAATGTATAATAGCTCAATGATCAGATCTAATGGATGATTGCAGAGGAAAGAGAAGAGATGAAAGGAGCCACTGTCACCGCTGCATCCATGGCGGATTGTTTAAGTTTCCACAGTGAAATAAAATCTTTTTTTAGTTTTATGTTTTTAAATGAACAGTTAAGACACCGGTTCAGCAAAACAAAGAGACAAAGATCAACATTTTACTGGAACTGCAGCCGACGGGCTGAACCAGTGGAGCGTATCTGACCGGCTCTGGTTTTAATGGGTCTCTTTACTCTTTTGGTGCAAAGAAAATGTGCTTTAAGCCTCATAAAAGAGAAGCTGGTCGTAAAAATAACACCTGAAAAAGACATTAAATGCATCGTTAGAAAGGTGTGACTCTCTAGTTTCCACGGATACCAGCCAAAAAGGGCGGAGCAACGAGGTATCTGTGTCAGGACATGTTTCTCTGGAAGAGTCGGCCATTTTTAATAGGGTGTTTGATTGCATCCTCTGTGTTTAGTGATGTAAAACTGAAAGTAAAAAAAACAATATTAATCATTTAGTTTAGAAGAATTAAAGCCTCCTTCCAATGATTTTGGAAAAGAAAGTTGGAAATGTTTGACCAACTATTAGAAAAGATTAACGGTGGAATAACTTTTAGGGGGTAAAATAATAAACACGGCGCCCGTGTCCCTCATGTTATGAAGCCTCATTGATCCGTTTTGGTCAAATTGCTTCAACGATTCCAACAGTTCATGAAGCTTCATGTCAACGTGTCACCACCTACTGGTGGAATGCAGAACTACAGTCAGTAATATAAGCTGTCATTTTTTTGCAATTGTTTTTCTTGTATTTTTTTATTTTATTTTTAATGATTTGTGTGTATAATAAAATATTTTTTAAGTTTTTTTGTGTAAAAAGAGAACAATCAGTTAAGGTTCACAATTTTTCTGCCATTTTAGTGAAATAAGCTCAAGCAAACAGTGAAAAAGTTTGTGCAACTGGGTAATGATGAGCAAAATGAAAGGTTTTAGTCATTTTTATTCAAAAATAAAATTATAAAAAAATAATTTTAATCTGGTTGGAAGTTATGTGTTCAACCAATCTTTGGCTAAACCAACCAATCTAGTTTTGCAGTGTTTTTACCCAATGTATAAACAATATAAATTAGTCACATTAGCCATAATACTTATTAAGTATTATTGCAACTTTGAAAAGTCTATGGCGGGTTTCTAACCCACAACCTTAGGATTGCAAATCAATGTCATACAGTTGATGCCACTGGAAATGATGACTTTATAGAGCAATATGCTGATCAATGCTCTCAGTCATTCAGGTCACAGTCATTTCAACAAAATAAAATTTAAACCAATCCTCTGGACTTTGTTTCCAAATTTAAAGACGTTTCTCTTCCATCCAGGAAGATTTTTCAATCCAAAATTTCAGAACTAGCGTTTAGTTCCAGGTTTTATCCAGCAGCCCAACAAAGCCTGGTTTTAGTTTAGAAAACATGCTAATAGCATTCCTTACTGCCCTGAACTGTCTGCAGGTCAATGCAGGGAGGAATGCTCTGATCTTTATATTAGAGAAACCAAACTACCTCTCCACAGATGCATGGACCAACACAGAAGAGCGCCCTCCTCTGGACAAGACTCTGCGGTACATTGCATGTTTCCAAAAAAACAAGGCTTTGTTGGGCTCCTGGATAAAACCTCTAGTGGATTGTTTTTAATTTTCCTTTTTTGGAATAACTTCAGAGCAGAAAGCAATCCTACTAACACTAACGTTACAACTGTAACCAGTAGCTCGCTCAGGTTATGATCATTATATCGTTTAGTTTCACCAAATCAGTTTTAACCAAATAGATAGTTTTTCTTTAACTTTCCTAGTAATCGACACATGCATTGAAGCCTCGGCTCGTCTCATAACATCACTACCCTCATGATAAATCTGTAAATCCCAGGATAAGAGCAAAGTTCCTGGTTTCTGGTTTTCCTGGCTAAATGGGGAAATCTGGACGTTTCTCTTTTCTAGTTTCACTTTCTGTTTTCCTTTTTCCTTTTAGGATTTCTGGTCCATTTCTGTACCTTTTGCCTCTGACTGTATTTTCCAAAGAACTAATAAAAGAAAGGAAAAGCCGATGATTAAAAAACATCAGAACCCAGAAAGATGAACCATCATTCTCCTGATTCGGACTGGAGGATCATGAGTCTACCAACGTCTGCAGCTAAAGCAAAGCTCAGCTCAGATCCTAAAACACATCTGCTTCTTAAAGTTCTGCACCCGGCTGATAAAACCAATGAAATCTGATATTTTTAGAGTTACCTTCATGCTTTGCTGTGTGATCAATAGTTCCCATCTTCTCAGCTCTTAGAGAGAACGTTTCATCTCTTACAGCGCTACAATACTTAGAGAAAACTTTGCTGTAATAAAGAAAAACATCAATTTTCAATATTAAATCTTGCAACAAACCTTAAAGCCCATGAAAAAAATCAACAGGGAATGAATCTTTAAACTGGATAAACTCAGGAGGTTCTTTCTACTTTTCTTACGGCTTCATCAAATCATTCTTGAGGAATTTGGATAAAAAAGAGGCTTTGGGATGTTTTCTTTTCATCTTAATAATAAATAAATTCTCTATATTCCCAGAAGCAATTGGATGCAGATATGTTTGCTGATCCAGTGTCAGAATGAAGCAGCTTTCAGTCTTTCTGTTCTCCAGTAAACTCCAGCATCCGGCTCTGCTGCAGTGCCTGGCCCAGTGCACAGAGGTCACCCCCTACCTGCTGGTCATGGAGTTCTGTCCACTGGTGAGTCTCCATCCATGCAAATACTCCAGATCTTCCCAAACGCAACCTTTGAGTCAGTGAAATCCTAATAAGAGCAGAAATGGTTACTAAAAACGTTTCCAACAACCTGCATCTTTCTGCTGCAAGTAGCTGAGAATCCTGTTCATTCATCTGCAGCTTCACATCGTGTGAAGTAAACATTTTTTCTCCCTGGTTGGATCTTTGAATAAACAAGCAGGACTTTCTTTTTCTCACACCATGTCAGACTTACAGGCTTCCTGCAGCAATAAAATCATTTTATAAATCAAATTCTCTGCATTTTAAAGTCACTGAGGAAATTTTTCTAGATCGTTTCTGAGCTGGTGTCTGTAGGTGAACTTGATCAGGGTAAAAGTAATAAATCAATTTGCTGCTGGTTTACCAACAACAGATATTTCTTTTCTGTTGTAAACTGAAGTTTGCTGCCAAACACTGCCCTCCAGTGGTCATAGCGTGTAACATGCAGATGCTTTATTTCTCCAGGGGGATGTGAAGGGTTACCTCCGAAGCTGCAGGTCTAATGAGGAGATCG
The DNA here is from genome assembly GCF_000732505.1 of Cyprinodon variegatus. Lineage (NCBI taxonomy): Eukaryota > Metazoa > Chordata > Actinopteri > Cyprinodontiformes > Cyprinodontidae > Cyprinodon > Cyprinodon variegatus. The sequence goes on from NW_015151718.1 coordinate 95,829, forward strand.
CCCCGGAGCCCCTGATCCTGCAGAGGATGGCCTGTGACATTGCATCCGGGCTGCTGCACCTGCACAAACACAGCTTCATCCACAGGTAGTCCCAAGCTGAAAAGTTTGCCTTTGCTTTGAATTATGACCTGGAATCCAGGTGCTGCTTCTACATGGATCACAGTGGTTTCCTGAAACAACATCCTGGTGCTGCCTGAGTGCTGCTTATCGACTCCAGCATCAGTGATTTTGTTGCAGGCAGTGACTGCTCCTCTCCAGACGGAGACCCGGCAGGTTAAACCAACACAGTCAGAGTTCAAACATCTCCTAAAACATCGGCCTCCAGGATGTTTAATACGGTAATAACCGCTGTCTGTCCCCTTCCTTCATCAGTGACCTGGCTCTCAGGAACTGCCTGCTGACTGCGGACATCTCAGTGAAGATCGGGGATTATGGTCTGGGACACACCAAGTATAAGGTAGATCAGGAGGAAGTCTTCAATAGAAGCCATGCAGTTTGTACATCAATGGAGAGGAAAGAGTTTTCAGATGGAAATCCTGCAGCAGGTGGAATAAAGAGTGTGGGAAGATTTAGCCAGTACTCAAGATGAGGGGGGGGATGGCACCCCTCTTCTTAAAATTTCTACTATATAATAACAGTAATGGCAATAATATTGCCCTTC
>NW_015151718.1:98215-105660 GCF_000732505.1 Cyprinodon variegatus
GGGCAGTGATAGCCATGCTAACTGTGTAGGGGCAGTGATAGCCATGCTAACTACCATGCCAGTCCAGCGACTGACTGCAGTTCTACTGGAAGGTGCATTGGTCAAGGTCAGTGACCGGCGTACCTGACATGGAATAACCAAACTGTGCATATTGCTTTAGGCTAATAGACTAGATTCATTAGACTATGGATGCTTCCGAAAAAGAATAAAAAATTCCTGCATCACTGTTTCTTTTTTTTTTTTTACACCTAGACTACTGCATTTAGGATTATCTGAGTCTAATTCAGTGCTTATTTCCCAGGATGATTTCTATGTGACGTCAGATCAGATGTACGTGCCGCTCCGCTGGATCGCTCCTGAGCTGGTGGATGAGGTTCATGGAAACCTGCTGATCGCTGATCAGACCCAGCAGAGCAACATCTGGTAGGATCAGAAACACATTTAGTTCCATTTTATGCATCAATGAATCAAAATCACCTAATGGTGGACAGGCAGACATGTTTGATGAGCATTCGGCATAATGGTCGCTGCTATTGAACTGCATAGATGCAGCAAACAATATAATGATAAGTGCTGGGGGAGATTCTCAGTCATCCAGGTCATAATCATTCCAAAAAAAGTAAAAAAATAAAAATAAAAAAACAATCCACTGGACTTTGTTTCCAAGTTTGAAGACGTTTCTTTTCTCATCAATGAAGCTTTTTCAATTCAAAATGTCAGAAATAGCGTTGAGTTCCAGGCTTTATACTGTAGCCCAACAATGTGCATTATGCAGGACTGTGAGCAGTGCTTGTCTACTGGCTGATGTTTCTGCTCTCTCATCATCCCAGGTCTTTTGGTGTAACTATCTGGGAGCTCTTCGAACTCGGAAACCAGCCTTACAGACACTACTCTGATAGGCAGGTCCTGACGTATGCCGTGAGAGAGCAGCAGCTGCGGCTGCCCAAGCCGCTCCTCAAGATCCCCCTGGCTGAGCGCTGGTGAGTCACAGACAGATGGGCCTGACCATCAGGCAGGCTGATAAAGAAACTCAGTGAAAATACTTTTAGGATTAGCAAAGATTCTACTGCTCCTGTTGATACAGTTTTTACCACTTAACTTTAAAACCACACCGACTAAAGACTCCCCTTCTTTTTTTTTTGGCTCTTCAGGTATGAAGTGATGCAGTTCTGCTGGCTCAAACCTGAACAGAGACCCAATGCAGAGGAGGTTCATCTGTTGCTCAGCTATCTGTGCGCTAAAGGGGCCAGTGAAGCAGAAGAGGACTTTGAGAGGCGCTGGAACTCCCTGCGACCCAATTCTGGATTCTCCAGCCACCACACCATCCTGATGAGGTCTAGAGACCCGGCCTCATCAAGCTCTTCTTCCTTCCCCCTACTAGAGCAGTTTACATCGGGTGATGGCTACCATTCAGAGTCTGGAGACGACATACTGACAGTCACAGAGACCAGCCACGGGCTAAACTTCGAGTACAAGTGGGAGCAAGCCAGAGCAGATCCAAGCTATGTCGCCCAAGAATCCACGAGTACCTGTGCTCAGGCCGGCCACACTTGTCCTGAAGTGTTTTATCCACCAGGGGGCATTGTTGGAGGATGTCCCATGGAGAACCTGGGACAAGCGTTTTCTCCTTCTTACTATCAACCAAAACACTTGCACCCTCCCACTGTGCTCCCTGTCCTGAGCGCCCACAGCCCCTCGGTGAGCAGCGAATACTACATCCGCATCGAAGAGCCCGTAGACTGCAGCATAGATCCAGATTACAACATCTGCTCCTACAGCCCAGACTACCAAGGCAGCAGTGGGAGCTTTCTGACAGGTAGTGCAGATTCTGGGGAATGCATGGCCTGCCCATCACAGACCACAACCATGGATCCCTACTGGTCTGCAGACATCCACAAACCTGATCCATACGACTCCAATGAGTCCAGTCCGGCCATCTCCTTGACGATGGAACCTCTTTTGGGTCAAGTTTTAGACAGCAGCCCCCTTCGACCCTGGGAATCCAGTCATTATGTGTCCTATAAAGACAGAGACGGGGGCTACTACTATGAGCACTCCCCTCCTTTAGAAATAGATCCCTATCTGATTGGAAGTGAGCACTCCAGTGAGCATCATCAAGAGAGCTGGGGGTCTCGAAGCCTTCGGCAGGCTTTAGGAGAACTGGAGAACCCTCTAGGCATTTCCCCATCCTTAAACAGTCCACCTGAAAAAGCTTACAGAGAAACTTACCTGGACACCAGTCAGACCTCCCCCTTGGGTAAGAATGTGACAGGGGGCTACTATGATATGATGGGCTCCCTAAGGAAGACCATGCCCAGCTACACAAGGCACAATAGCCACTCTGTGAGTATCGACATTAAGACCGGAGGAGCGCTTTTTATCGGACACCGAGACAGTGATACGGAGGAGGAGGAAGACATATTCACCGAGAGACACACCTGCAACACCTGGCCTTCCAAACAGCGGCACAGCAGCGCAGGTCACAGCAGACGGGCCAGCCACAGTTGCAGGCAGGAGTCCTACACTGATTTTAACTACACCATGCCGAGTACGGACATCGAAGACACCTGGCCAGACCAGCATAGCCTGGCTTTCCGCTCTCTGCCCAAACCCATCGACTATCTAGAGCCACATCAGGCCAAAGAAAACAGTACCTGCCTCAGTCTGGGTAAACACCACACCATGGTGCCATCAGACAGCTGCAACGCCTACATCTACCTGTGCAATGAAGGGGACACCCTGCTGCCACCTGGAGATTGCTGCCACACACACTTTGTTGACCCACTCACCGGTTTGTTAGTGAGAAACAACAGTCGCTGTCACAGCTACAGTGACAGCAACTACATCACAGAGAAGGCCACGGATGTTCTCAGCAGGGAGGAGATGATCAACCTATCGCCGGCTCCTGGGGGTCCAATTGTTCCTAGAAATGCTTTGATAAAATCTGAGGACTGTGAAGAGCAGTATGTTAATCTTACATCTGAAGAAACAACACTTAAAGAGAAGCGAGAGGAAGTAATCAAGGAAGATCTGATCATGCAGAGACCACCCGAGCCCAGGAAAGAGGAGGTTGTTCTCACAATGACTAAGAACACTCCACCTCCTCCTGACAACCGGCACGTGATGGTTTCCATCACAGATCCACAGTCAGAGCTCAGCCACGCAGCCGACAGCGGCGTGGAGCAAGGGGGCTCCTCCGTCAGCCTGGCTGACCTCCTCGACTGCAGCGACGAAGACGACGACATAACCGATGACAACACCGACGTCACTTCGGGCATCTTCGCCGATGATCACAGCGAGCTAAATGTGTCTCCTGCTTTTAAGTCCTTGCAGAAGCAGGTAGGGACTCCTGACTCCATGGACTCAATGGATCTTCCATCTGCGGTCGGATCCTGTGAAGGTCTCAGCCCTGCCTCCTCCCATCCCTCCAGCTCACCTAAAGCCATGGACAGCGGGTATGATACAGAGAACAACGAGAGTCCCGAGTTCGTCCCAAAAGAATCCCACGAAACCAGGTCACAACCTCAAGGAAAGCCCATGCTTGAGTGCAGTCTAGAGGAGGTTGAGGAGGATGACGAGGAGGATGATAAATCTGCTGCTTTAGACGAAGAAGCATCAATATGTCAAGATTTAGTTTTGGAGAGCTCGAAGACAGAAGAGCAAATTCTCTTACCGCTGAGTGATAACACTCCATACAGAGACTCTGCTTACTTTTCAGATTATGAGAATGAAAAGCAAAGTCGGGACGAGGAAAAGGAACTCCAGCTGGGAGAAGTGGATCATCACGATGACGGTGATAAGAAGTGCGACGCTGGTAAAAGGGCAGAGAAAAGGAAAAGTGGAGAGGAGGAGGAGCTAAAAGATGTTGTTGGGAATAAAGACTTAAAACTTGAAGTGGATCAAACAGAATGTCCTTCAGAGACATATTCAACAGAGGAGGGGAACCTGGAAGAATGGCCATCCCAGGAGGAGACTTCCACCCTGGGGGACTGGGCGGCTGAAGTGGTGGGCGCCATGGAGGAAGCCCTGGGTGCCCTTACTGGAGACTCTGCATCCAGCTTTCCGGAACACAAAGAAACAAAGGGTTTAAAAGGTTCTGTTGAGGCTTGTGAGATGGAGGACATGGCTGCAAAAATGATTCACAAAAGGCCATCAGGGATGTCGAGTGAAATACCGCACATCTTACCTAAAGATGAGGTGGCACTGCAGCACACCGCTAACAGCAGGCGCTTCTCTTCCTCCTCTCCCGTCTCTCCATCCGCCCCACGATCTCCGGTTTCTGCCACAGAGGGCCAATCATCTCCGGCTGACGGCGAGGAGGCTGACCAGGAGGACGCCGATACAGATGATAGTGACGAATCGGATGAAGAGCTGCGAAGCTACAGCGTGCAAGAGGAGGAAGAGGAGAGTGAGGAAGAGTGCCACCCTGTGCCCATTGTGGTGAGCGACAACAGCGACTCTCACAAGCTACGAAGTCTCCTCAAGATACCAACGCTGCTGGTTAATAACCCAGAGGAGGAGCAGAAGAAGAAAACCGTCTCTTTCTTTGATGATGTCACCGTCTATCTCTTCGATCAGGTGAGATTCAAACTGCTCCTTGCTTTCTTTTCCAGAAGATACAATGAATAAACTTGCAGGACAGTTTGACCTTCTTGGACCAACAAACCAAATAAATCTGTCGATTCTTGGGTTATTCCAAAAAAGTAAAAAAACAAACCCCTGGACCCAGTACTTGTCCATGGACATGTCCCTTTCAGAGACATAGACAGGTATGGGGCATTTAAGGCCAACAAAAGACGCCAAACAACCCGCATTCCAAAGGGGTGGACCCGTTCGTGCATTTCTATTTGCATGTTTTCCATGTCTCTGAAAGGGACATGTCCCTATGTCCCTTTCAGAGACAGAGACAGGTATGGGCCGTTGCAGGCATTGCAGGCTAACAACTGATTCAATTTGCATGTTTTCTAAACTAAAACCAGGCTTTGTTGGGCTGCTGGATAAAACCTGGAACTAAACGCTATTTCTGACATTTGGAATTGAAAAATCTTCCTGGATGGAAGAGAAACGTCTTCAAACTTGGAAACAAAGTCCAGAGGATTGATTTATTTATTTTTTTTTTACTTTTTTGGAATGACTTTGACCTGGATGACTGAGGATGTTCACCAGCATTCTTGGTTCATTTTAAAGTGTTTTCAACCCAGAACTTTAGAGCCTGTTTTCTACAGGCTCAGTCTGGTTTCTGCAGCGGATCAGACTGGTGTGGAACTGGGAACAGACCAGGGAACTGGGTTAAAACTAATTTCTGGGTTTAGGTGTTAATACATCCCTGACATGAGGCAAGGTTGGTTTCTGTAGCTGCCTTAAGACAAAAGAAACGATAAAAATCTGTAAACTCGTACTCGTCTTGTACTCGTCGTCTCCCGCTTTATCCGGAACCGGGTCGCGGGGGCAGCAGACTAAGCAGAGACTCCCAGACTTCCCTCTCCGCTGACACCTCCTCCAGCTCTGTTGGGGGAAGCCCTATGCGCTCCCAGGCCAGCCGAGAGACATAGTCTCTCCAGTGTGTCCTGGGTCGTCCCCTGGGACTCCTCCCAGTGGGACGTGCCTGGAAAACCTCCCAAGGGAGGCGTCCAGGGGGCCTCTGTAAACCAATCAACACTATTCAGGCTGCTTCCTATTATTATCCTAATATTCTTCTGCTATTTCAGGAGTTATCACGCCTCTAATCGACTGTTCTGTAATCTTAAATCTTCAGGAGAGTCCAACTAAAGAGTTGGTTGAACATGGTTTCCCATTAGCCTCTGAAGGTTCAAGATCTGAGAGGAAATCCCAGGAAAGGCCTAATGCCTCGGATGATTCTTCAGATGGGAATATCTCAGAGGAAAGTGAGTTTTTTCCTTCTGTCTGCTTGTCTTTGCCTCTAAAACATTCTTTCCTAAGATATTAACCAGCTTTTCTTAACCGTCTTCTCTCAGGTGCAGGGTTCGAGTGGGAGGACGACTTTCCACTCCTACCTCTGCCAACATCCTCCACAGCAGCTGACTCTCCTCCACGGCACTCCGTCACCAAAGCTCCGGAGTCCAAACCGCCGGTCCAAATGTCCCGCTTTACAGTCTCCCCGTCCAGCGTGTCCCGCTTCTCCATTACTCACATTTCTGACTCCGATATGGACTCTGTAGGAGGTTGGTTCCCTCAGCGCCTGCAAACAACTCATCCTTCCTCTGTGCAGAATTATAAAATGAAAAACAAAAACTAAGCTAATTTCAGTTAATTTGGCACAATAATGGACAAATTAGACAATAATGAAGCAGCTGGACATTTTTTATTCAAGAAATGAAAGTGTGGTTAGAGCTCAGATCATAGTCAGTTAACTCTGAGCAAATTTGGAGCAAATTCACAACAACTTTCATTTAGAAATCAAGAATTCATTAACAAAAATACTTCAAATCAAAAAATTTTAACATAAAAAACATTTAACTGAGGCAGTGAAACTCAAACTAAGTTACTGTTTGAACACATTACCAATGAAATGATGCAATGTTCTAACAGTTCAGCAGATTTAATGTTTCAAAACCAAAGTTTATCGTGGAAAATTCAGAATGAGGTTAAAACAGCTTTAAAAAATAATTTAGAACAACTGCAATTGAATTTACTGTTTCAAATCCAAGAGGTAAATAAAACATTTTGGTAAAGTAAAATTCGAAAGAATTATTTTAAAAATCAGAAATCAATGTGATGTGAACCCTTCTGAGGGAAAAACTGAGCTAAATATTTAAAGTTAGGGACGCTCTAGGCTGCAGAAGTGGAGGCTTAGCTAAGTTTTTAGCTAAAGAGCTAAAACACTAGCAGACATCATCTAATGCTACGTTCACACCGTAAGCAGCAGGAGCAGCAAAAACGCTCGTGCTGCTTCATTTTTGATGCTTCCACAAGTGTAGTTCTGATGCGCGACTGAAGCATCTCTGCTGCTCTAGCTGCACGGTGGTAAAGTGGGTCTGATGCGCGGTGGGCGGAGCTACCCAATCCTTTCTCTGCCTAGAACAATGGCGGCTATATTAGCTGTGATCAGCGGGTAAAAACCACTGATCACAGGGTGATAAGGGGGGGCTATAAATTAAAAGTAGAAATATACTAAAAACAAATCAAACTTTTACTAAGTTATCACACCAATATATTTATATGAATGCCAACAACAAAAAACATTATAAAAACAAAACATCATTTCATGTCCAGGTTTACTTTCTGTCCATAAATCCTGTCCTTCTGAGGCTGTGAAGGTAAATCTGTGTTTTGTCCAATATTGGGTCACAAACCTAAAAAAATAATGAACCAATTTAACATTAGTCAGCTTTATATTTTTTAATATATAAAAACTATTTATTTTCTGAGAATGTGTTTATTTAAGAGGCTTAAAGAAACATTTAGAGAAAGTCGACTATATTCTA
>NW_015151718.1:106539-111682 GCF_000732505.1 Cyprinodon variegatus
GCAGTTAGCCTCGCTGCACGCAGTTTGCCTCGCTGCACGCAGTTTGCCTCGCTGCACGCAGTTAGCCTAGCCTTGGAGCTAAACCAGGTACTGGAAATAGACCTTTCTTGCAACATTTCTTTCTCTTTTCTTTTAACGAGTCAATGGGCAAAGATTTTTGCGCCATAGGACGGAAATACGTCACTAATCCGACGAAAAACTGAATGACCCTCTACTAGTCGTCAAAGATTAAATATTTATCTTACACAACTAAAAAATACATATTAATATATTTCGAAATATTTTAAATGTTTATGTAAAATGAAAAAATAAATAAAGCTAAAGAGCTCAAGCAGTTCAAAGTTCAATGCTTCCAGCTCCAGCAGCTGCTGCTTGTGAAGCGTGTCACGCGCCTCAGATGCATCAAGATGCGTTGCTGCTGCTTGAATCGTGCTGCAGGACCTTTTGATGCTCGTCAGCCATTGAATTTGTAAACTAGCTGTTTCTGCTGCTTAACTAGCGTGCGGTCTGAACATAGCATTAGGAAGCAGTTTGTCGTCTGACCAATTATGAGGAATGAAAATGTTTTCCTGCATTTATTGTTTTCTGTGTTTCTCTATAGGAAGCAGTGAAGACGGAGAGAAAGAATGAAAAGAGCCGCAGATATTTCCTGCATCTGGGACAAAAGATGGGCCTATTTTAGCATGACTACAGATTTTTTATTCTCATTATTGCTATGTCAGGTTTTTCCAAACACAAGACAGTGCCTCTTACCGTCTGCGGACACTTTGAACATAAACCCTTCTGTCATCATGTAACACCGGCCACAGTAGTTTAGATGAGGAAAAGACAATGATAACTGTATATTTTAGGAAAAATGTATGAGAGATAAACTAATGAAAGGGTGCAGAGTTTGACTCTGCATATTTTTGGATCAGAGAAATGATGGAAGGAAAAAGCTTTTTGAAAAAGATGGCGAAAGTTTTTCCGTTTTTTCAGAACTGGAATCATAACGATGAGGAGCAAATATTGTTTTTTTTATTTGATGGCTTCTGCAACAACAGATGAGCACTTTGGACAAAGACGGAGAAGCTTCAGCCTTTCTACTTTTTAGCAAAGGTTCTACTTGTACTAATAACCACCATGAATGCTTGAGGTATCACAAGTAATATAAAGTTATTATTCAGTCTGCGCAGAAAGAACGGACATGATAGGACGGTCTGACGCTGTCTGGATATAAACTGAACAATTCTGTTTATAGTTGTTTTACAGAAATAACATCCTGGCTCCCAAACCGAATCCATGACAACCGATTACTGAAAACCTCAACTTTCCCCAAGGTGAAAAAATAAAAAAAATGTCTTCAAATATGAACAATTTTAGACCCTAGAAAACAACTGAAAACATAAATCAGACCAAACGGAACGAGGACGCTAGTTATAACTGAAATCAGTTGGTGTCATTTCCCATATTTTTTTTGCTTTGGTTTAAAAATGATTGATATAACAGATGAGTTTGTTGTTTTTTTTTTAAATCTGAACACATACTTCATCACATTGATGCAACGATGCTGTAAAGTCAGAGCGGATAGAAAGCTCCTCCTGATCGCTGGTCCACATCATCCACAGATGCTGCTCAGCACAGTTCAGGAGAGAAACTACGACTTTTCACTGATGGAGGTAAAAACAGAGTTATGGTGACGCCACAATGTTTATAAAAGCAAACCTGCGTTGTTAGAATCAATCAGTATTTATAGCCTGGTCCTTTGGTCATTATCTGAACTCAGCCGTTCAGAGAGAAGCTCCACTCCATCACTGCAGGCTGCATTAATGTGTCCCCATGGTCTCACACATTCATTTATTCAGCTGGACTCAGAGCTAAACTGTCAGACTAGATGCATCGACAAAGATCAAGATTACGTACTTGGAAGCTGCTGGTTTCAGAGTTTAACTGATCTTTTGGGGGGTTTTCTGTAGAGCTAGAGCTTGTGATTGGCTCCTATCCTTCTGGTTTCTTCTAACCTCAGCTGGTTTATTGTGCCTAAGAATGAACAATCAGGCTGGACGTCTCTGCAGAAGGGAGAGAGCCAGAAGCATCAAAGCTGGAAGGAAAGATGAGGGCTTTGCAGAAACCTCCACCTGCTGCAGTTAATGAAAAACAGCAGGAGTGGGTTCAACGTGCAAAATGCTGAAGATAAAAGGTTTGAAAATAAATAAGTTATGATTATAATTAGTGTTGCACCGATAGCAGTATCAGCACTAAAATGGTGGAATCGGTATCGGTGAGTACCAACCAATAGGGCACCGATACCATTTTGAGAGCCGAAAGTTTCTTCAACACCTGAGTGAAGTTGGCCCCCCCCACCTTCTTCAAATCAGACAAAATTAGTGTCAAACGTTTGTGCAGCAAAAAGTTTTGTTTGTGCTGCTTTGGCTTTGAAGATTTGAAGAAAGTGGGGGGCTGGTTGACCTTTGATGACCTCTAGAAATATCTCTTTATATCTTTAAAATGAAAGCAGAACAAACGAAAATTTTTGCTGCACAAACGTTTGACACCAATTTTGTCTGATTTGAAGAAGGTGGGGGGCTGGTTGACCTTTTGACCTTTACATTTTCATTAATATCTTCAAAACCAAAGCAGCACAAACGACAATTTTTGCTGCACAAACCAGCAGAAACGTAGCTGAGATAATTGACACTCATTTCGTCTGAGTTGAAGAAGGTGGGGGGGCTGGTTGACCTTTGATGACCTCTAGAAATATTTCTTTATATCTTTAAAACGAAAGCGGCACAAACGAAAAATTTTGTTGCACAAACGTAGCACAAACGTTTGACACTAATTTTGTCTGATTTGAAGAAGGTGGGCGGGGCCAACTTCACTCAGGTCTTCACAGAGGAAGGCAGCAGCCATGATGGCAATTATTTTACATCACAGTAGTCTGCAGTTCTTCATGTTTACACACATCCCTTTCAAACGGATGGTATCGGCCGATTCTGCACAGCCATTTATCGGGGTTAAAAATGGCCTCGGTGCAACACTAATTATAACATGTTGAGCACCAGAAAATACAGGAACCTGTTTTCATAACTTTAAATTTATCCAGAATCGTTTTGGAGAAGAAACAGTATTCATCCACCTTTTGCACTTTTTTCTTTAAAACTTAATAGATATTAAAATGGTGGATCTGCTAAAATGACAAACTTCACATAGTAGATATTTATTAAAACATATAAGTTGTCTATTTTTAAAGCTTTATGTAACATTTGTGGCTCTAAAGTGAAAACAGGTGAGAGATGATTAATCAGGTTAGAAGCTGTTCTTTACCTGCACAGCTGGAAAATGGTTCCTTTAATAAAAGAAAACACACAAAGGTCACCGAAATAATTTCAATTCGACAAAATTTAAAATCTGATTATTTCTATGAAAATTAACCAATGGAAGGCAGATATTACTCTTTAACCAGGCTTTAAAGAATAAATTAAAAAATAAACTTATTAAATAAACCTGGACCAACATGATGGTTCTTCTAGAAAAGTATGAAAATAATATGAGACGATGAGTTAATCAGGGTGTGTCCACTAATTAGCTTCTAGTTAATAGCAATCTAGTAGCCAGTCAGTGGGCCTATAATAGAGCTACATGGTGTGTACCACACTCTACATGGAGGAAGAGAAACAAAGAGTTTTCTCAGGAGAAAATTACAGAGCAGCATGTTAAAGCTAACGGCTATCAGAGCATCTCCAGGCAGCTTCAATGCTCCTCTGACTGCAGCTGAACATCTAGGACTGAAGAAGGCCTCCCTGGACGAGTCTGCAGGAGGAAAACTGAGGATCAATCAGAGACGCATCATAGGAACAAAAGAGTCCAGAAAAACTTCTACAGAGATTAAAGGTGAACTTCAGTCTGAAGGAACATCAGAGTCAGATCACAGCATCGCTCACCTGGAAACCAACCAGGAGGAACCATGGATGAAACGGATCATAAAAAACAGACTGGAATTCACCAAACATGAAACAAAGGAGACAGAGGAGACAAACATGGAGCTTTATGCCAGAAATCATCTGCTCTATGATCCCAGATCAAGACTGTGGAGCATGGAGGAGGCTGTGTCATGCTCTGGGCTGCTTAGCTTCATCTGAATCTGCAGGGTCCAATGAAATCTCCAGATCAGGGATGGTAGAGAAACAGCTGCAGAAAGCTAGGTCTGCAGCAGGTCAAAGGTCAGAGATAGAAACAGCCGAGAACGGCTGAGAGGGAAACGGTGGACTGAAGGGGCCCCTAGGGGCCCCTGACCTCCATCCTACGGAGCATCTCTGGAAGGAGCTGAAACAGCCTGAGACTCCTGGAGGAGGAGCAGAGCTCTGACTGACAGGAGCAGGAACCAGTTATCGACTCATAAGGCAACTAAATATTCGGTTAGGGGAACCGTCATTTATGTGGTGAAACATGGTTAAAAAAAAAACTTTAGTTTGTTCATTTTTATTGACCTTTAACCTCCACCCAGCAGGTTAGGGTCTGAGGGGAATCTGTCTGTTTACACGATAACTTGAAAAGTTCTGAATGGATTTTAACGAGATTTTTACTAAAAGTTGCGCCTCGTGTTAAGAAACAATTCCTTTACGTGTCATAAAGATCCAGATCATGTTTTAGTTTAAGTCACAATATGGAGGAATGTTGCTGCTGGGCGGAGGTCTGCGCTCCCAGTGCTTTTCTAGTTATTTATCATTTTTGTCAGACTCCAGTTATTTCTGTGTTTTTCTTTCATTAAACTATTTTGTCTGTTTGTGTGATCGAGTCCGTGATTGGCTCCCATCCTCCTAACTTCTGCTGATTCGCTGTGCCTGAGAGGGACCAATCAGGAGGAGTTTAAGTTACGTTCAGACTGAAGCAGCAGAAGCAGCAAAAACGCACGTTCTGCTTCAGTTCTGATGCTTCTACAAGTTTAGTTCTGAAGCGCGGCTGAAGCATCTTTGCTGCTCTGGCTGCGCGGTGGTAAAGTGCTTCTGCTGCTCCTGTGTTCAATGCCAGAGAGCAGCTTTGCTATATTAGCTGTGATCAGCGGGTAAAAAGTAGTTAGAATCTATGTTGAAGTGAGAACCTGAAAAAGGAGGCAGTGAAGCAGGATAAAGCCTTAGCCTAGCTGCATGCAGTTAGCCTCGCTGCA
>NW_015151718.1:112433-113678 GCF_000732505.1 Cyprinodon variegatus
TGCACCATTTCTTTCTCTTTTCTTTTAACGAGTCAATGGGCAAAGATTTTTGCGCCATAGGACGGAAATATGTCACCAATCTTACGAAAAATGTAATGACGCTTTACTAGTCGTCAAAGATTAAATATTTATCTTACACAACTAAAAAATACATAACATATTTTGAAATATTTTAAATGTTCATGTAAAATAAAAATAAAAAAATATATATAATTTCTTAATCATTGTCATTGGGTGGGTGGGGTATTTTTTAGGCTCGTGAGGCGCTGCTCCTGCTGCTCAAAACGCGCTGCAGGATCTTCTGCTGCACCTTGAGTGCATCAACCACTGACTTTGCATGGAAACCAGCTGCTGCTGCTGCTTCCGGTCTGAACGTAGCAGACTGCTTAGGTTGTGTAGAAAGATCCAGATGCCCCTTTAAATCAATAAAAGATCATCTTTTCACACGTTCTGTTTTACCATCCGGTGTTTGTTCTGTTGCTGGTTTTAAGGATGATTAAAAGCTCAGCTGTGTTTCTCTTCATCAGCTTTTTAAAGCTTTGATAATAAAACCTGAGCCATGCAGTTTATTTGGACTCATGAAAGGAAGAGGGGATCATGAAATGAGACGATGCTGTGATTTATGTGTGAAATCTAAAAGAAATGAGTCCTCAGATCCATGAAAATGCAGCTTTCTGCTTTTTATCCCACATATAGTGTCTTCTGTGTTTGCCTCTTTATCATCTGTAACACTTTAGCACAGAAACATCTGGATGGCTGTCTGTAACATGTTTGATTTCAGTATTGATTAAGCAGCGAATGGAAGAAAAAGACGGGATATGGATGTTTACTGTTGCCAAAGACGTTTTATTTCAGGGGCAAGAACGACTCCAGTTGTTTTTATCCTACATCCAACTGACAGGAACCAGACAGGAGCTCTAAGCGATGGTAGGAACCTGCAGGACTGGGATGCTGTCTGTACAGTGAGCCCCACTCTGACCTGTTCAATTCATTACTTTCTGTACTTTCTATCAAATATCAATAAACTCTGGTTTACACATTGTGAAGCTGTTTTTTTTTCCAGTGAAGATCATTCTGTGATTAGCTGGGGCTTTATGGGAGGGGGTTGCAGCTATCTGAGGCCCTCTGCTTATCTAAAAAATACACTTTTTTGTTTCATTTAAGCTCATTTTCATTATGGCCTGTTGGTATTTAAAGGAAAAGTCGCTCATATTCAGAATCCAAACTTCTGAAAGTTCTTTAAAT